>NC_022017.1:2525003-2567899 GCF_000317375.1 Microtus ochrogaster
CCTCTCCTCTCCTCTCCTCTCCTCTCCTCACACTCCCCAAATGAGCCATTTCACCAATTCCCCCTAGAAGGAAATAAATACCTAGAGAGTAAACACGCCTCTGCATGTTTATCTACTCTGAACAGGATCAGGATACTGGAGTGTCCAGGCAATTGGTTGCTGAGATGGAATCTCCCTGCTGGCTGCATCTATTTTCAAACTTAATTCACTATTCATGCTTTTGTCAGCTTCACATAGGGTCGTAGAGTGAAATATTTTGTCTGGGAGCCACAAAAGGATATGCATTTCATAGATGGCATGTTGCCCATTTGTCAGACTAGATAAGTGAAGGGGCTTTAAAAGCTGAGGATGCCCCATGAATGTCAAGATACTTCCCTTTATAGGAAGATGTCTGTAAGTGTACTTATCACTCAGGGTTCTCTACAGTAATAGAATTTATAGAATGAATATTGTTCTACACAGAAAGGGGGTTTATTAGAATGACTTACAGGCTGTGGTCTAACTAATATAACAATGTTTGCCTATGAATGGAAGGTCTAAGAATCCAATAATGTTCAGTACACAAGACTATTTGGTCTTCAGTAAATGCAGGAATCTCAAAGAAGCAGGTTCTAATGTCAGTGAAGGAATTCTTGCTAGCAAGAGGGAGAGCAAGCAGGCAGAGAGCAAGCTTCCTTCTTCCATGTGCTTTATAGAGGCTGGCAGCAGAAGGTGTGGTCTGGATCAACATCTGGATCATAAGTGGGCTTTCCCACATCACATGATTTACTTAAGACAAAGACTTCCCTCTGAGGTGTGCCCAGCCAATTGGGTTTCAGTTGACTCCAGATGTGGTCAAGCCGACAACCCAGAACAGGCATATGCTGGTGACACTCCAGGACTCCCCTGTGTTAGCAGGGCGCCCGCTTCTGCTCTGCAGATCACAAAGGGCTGCCCTGCACCTGAGCCTCTTCACAGTTCAACTGCTCACAGCAGGGCCTAGGGGATCTGCCCTGCCCTGCCCTGCCCTGCCCTGCCCTGCCCTGCGCTTTGCACACACTGCTCCACCAGCTTCCTGTACCTCTGCCCACAGGGCATCTCCTTCACCTCTCTTTCTGAGACAGGCAGACCACCCCTCACGTTCCCCTTTTGAAGGCACTGGGCCACACAAGGAACCAAGGGCACTATTTAGATTTTCGAGTGAAGTTCATTTGCACATCTGCAGAAAACAGCCTTCTGTTGCATGCTCCCCGCCCCCCCAGGTCTGCCCTCCATTCTGCTTCCCCAGACCTGATTCCCTCAGCATCAGGGGTGCCACACTAGAAGTGACCCAAGGCCTCTTTGAAGTTGAGTCCCCAAATTGTAAGCAGCAGAGTCCTCTCTTTAGGAGATGGGCTCCGTGGGGTGGGGAGCAGAGGACTCAAAAGGGACTACACACTGACATTCCATTTCCCCACCTCCCATCTCATCTGAGCTCTAAGGTTCTAGCAGGTCTAGAGTGAACCCCTTGCTCAAGCTCTTAGTGGTGTCTCTTGGCAGCCAAGACTTCATTCTTAGATCAGGAGGAAGGATGGGAAAAGATTCAGGACCCTGGTTGATGGGGTTTAGAAGGGGTAAAGAGCATAGAACACTGATGAAGAACAATGGATGTGGGAGTGCCACCCAGCCTCTATGGCTACCTAGTGTGGCTGTGTTGGGATTAAATGTGTGCACCACCACCGTCTGGCCTGTATGGCTACCTAGTGTGGCTATGTTGGGATTAAAGGTGTGTGCCACCATTGCCTGGCCTGTATGGCTAACTAGTGTGGCTGTGTTGGGATTAAAGGTGTGTGCCACCACCGTCTGGCCTGTATGGCTACCTAGTGTGGCTGTGTTGGGATTAAAGGTGTGCACCACCACTGTCTGGCCTGTATGGCTACCTAGTGTGGCTGTGCTGGGATTAAATGTGTGCACCACCGCCGTCTGGCCTGTATGGCTACCTAGTGTGGCTGTGCTGGGATTAAATGTGTGTGCCACCACTGCCTGGCCTGTATGGCTAACTAGTGTGGCTGTGTTGGGATTAAAGGTGTGTGATACCACTGCCTGGCCTATATGGCTGACTAGTGTGGCTGCTTTGCATTCTGAACTTCAGGCAAGCTTTATGTATACAAATGAAACACCACTACAGTCCTCTTTCTGGAGAACACTAGGCTTTGCCTTTGGGACTGGAGTCATCAAAGTCAGTCTTTGCTGCAGAAGGGAAGCAAAGGCAAATGTTAGAGGTGACCGACGTGGCACACTGCATAACAGTTCAAAGAGAACTTTTCTCACATGTGGCCTTATTGATAACCCTAGGGGGAACCTATCATTATTAAATTTTATTGATGAGAAGTCTGGGTAGTTGTAATATGAACTGAGAGTTGGCCGTGGGATGCAGGATGCATTGTCCTTATCAGAGCTTGAGAGAGGGTGCCTGTGACCTCTGTGATCTCTGCGGCTTCTGGGGCCTGGCCAGGAGTCTGTCTAGCTGCCTGGATTTGCCTCTTTGATTCCCTCCCACAAGTTCTCTTCCCATGAATGTGAGTCTTGAAGAACATTGAACTATGACTTTTACTTCTCAGCTGTGCTCATTTCCACTGACCCAGAGGGCCTCTTATGACTCTCTGTCCACCACAAATCCAAAGCCCACCCAGTCCCATCTGATTGCTAAGTGCCCCCTGCTTTCATGTTTAGCTTTGAATGCGGGGTAGACACTTTTGATAGTTGGAGGCATCCACATAGCAGTTGTGAAATAATAGGATGCTTAGGGGGAAGATCTGGCAGAAGGGCAGGCGCCACATTCATGGAGAAGATTGTTCTTGGGGAAAGGTTAGCCAAGAGTCACTGCTCTGTGTTAGTCAGTGTTCTGATGCTGTGAAGAGACACTGACCACGGCAGCTCTTACAAAGGAGAACAGCTAACTGGGCTTGTTTACATTCAGATGTTTGCTTCACTACCAACGTAATGGGAAGCATGGACACTCAGGGAGACATTGTCCTGGAGAGAGAGCTCAGAGTTCTGCATCCCAATCTGCAGGCAGCAGGAAGAGAGAGACACTGGGCATGGTTTGAGCTTTTGAAACCCCCAAAGCCCACCCCCAGTGACAGCTTTACCAAGGCCACACCTCCTACTCCCTCTCATGTAGTGCCCTCCCTAATGACCAGGCATTCAAATCTCAGCCTGCAGGGCCATTCCCTCTCAAACCTCCACACTCTGCTTTTCCATTCTCCACTTAGTGGAACATGAGGGGGACTGTGGACACTGTTTTGAGGTCGACATCTGCTATAGGACGCTGAAGAATTCTGCTCTCTGATGATTGGTGAATGAGCAACCACAGAGATGGGTTCCCGAGGCTGAATCACTACGTCCTTACCGACTTGTGTGACTCGGCTATTGCAGGCTTCGGTATCTTTCTGTAAACTAGGACTCGATCCATCTACCTTGTACCCACGCTGCTCTGCACTTCCACGCCCCTGCAGGGCGGCCACTTCATTCATGCAGTAGCATGCATGTAGCATGCAGGAGTCATGCTTTGCTTCAACATCGACGTGGCTGTGCTATCTCTAGGTGGTAGAATTTTTCTTTTCTTCATTATGATCTTCTGGATATCTTTTCAATATGTGGTCCATGACTGGCTGAAACATCATGATGTGGCACATGACTGGTTCTGGACAGAACACAGGTTCAGTGCAGGGCTGGTAAGGCCCATGGCAAACAAGGGACAAACAGGTAGAACAACATGAAGGAGCACACTTGTGAGTACCTTCTTTGTAAAGTCTCTTCCTCACCAGCAAAAAGATGGACGAGGGAAGTTAGATAAACAGAAATAGAGGCCACACCTTGGTAGAGCACAGAAACTCCCCACTGAGTCAACAACATACTGCTAGGAGACAGCCCAGTGCTCCCGAGCTAAAACCATGGGAGACCGTGTCTCCAACAGGGGACAGCCTAGCACACCGGGATAGCCTGTTACAGTGAGAGAGGAATGTGGGGCCTGTCCCACTGCTACCTGCACTCAGAGGCACGATGGCCCCACCTGTGCCAGGGCTCCTTCTCTCCATGCTCTTGCCAACACTCCTATCTTATCTGTCGATGGTTGCCATACTAACAGGGGTGAGGCTTATCTCACTGTGACTGTCATTTACATTACATTTCTCTCATGGTTGGTGGTGTTGGCTCCTTGCCCACTGGTGATGGGAATGTAAGGTAGACCAGATTAGCCTCATGGAAAACAGGATGGAAGTTCAGAAAAAAATTAAAAATAGAACTACCATACGGTTCAGCAATTCACTTCTGGGCATATTTATTTAAAAAGGAGATGGAATTGGGCTTCTTTTGAAGACGTAAGTGTGCCTCATTGCCCGTAGACAAATGGATAGATAAAAACTTGCTGGGGCCAGAGAGGTGACTTAGAGGTTAAGAGCTCTTGTTGTTCTTCCAGAGACCCCAACTTCTGTTCCAAGCACCCATGTTGGGCGGCCTGTAAGTCCAATCCAGAGGCTAAAGAAGATTTGAGCTGGTTATGGTGAGACATACCTGTGAATACCAACTCTTGGGAATTGAAGGAGGCAGGATCAGAAGATTGAGGTCATCTTCAGCTTTACAGAAGGTTTGAAGCTTGCCTGGACTACCTGACATCTTGTCTCAAAACACTAAGAAGCAACAAAATCAAGCAAAAACAAACCAGGGAATGTGGCACATACGATATGCAATAGAATGCTAATGAGCTGACAGGAGAAAGAAACCCCATCAGCTACGACAACATGGAGAGGCTCCCCGGGGAACTATGCTAAGTGACAGACACATACATGATCTCATGTATGTGCAAAATGGAAAAATCATATTCATAGAAACAAGAGGGTGGTGTAAGTGTCCTGTGAGTGGAAACATGGAGAGAGGGTGGTGTAAGGGCTCCCAACTTAAGTGGTGAATGCACCTTGGGGCTGGGACCCTGAGTGGAATGATGGAGTCCTTTTTCTTGCTCAGAAGATTGTCTCTGTCCCCCTACCGAGAGACAGGATCTCATCATGTACCCCAGGCTGACCTGGAACTTGTAATCCTCCTGTGTTGCTCTTTACTGCCTTGCACAAGCAGCCCTCACTCATTTCAGAAACTAGGGAATTAGAGCAAAGCATATCAAAGACTTTTACATGGTTTACAGTATAAAGGAGCTTACGTTTTTGGAAATGATGCTGCCCTAGTTTGCTATGAGAAGTTGGATGGAAAGCCCAGTGTAGTTGACAGAGGGTTGCTTTGTCTAGTAACTGTTAAGTGACAGTCATGCCTGGCTATGTCCTAAGAGCATCTCACGAATTAACTGCCCCAGCTTTCCCAATCTCATGAGGTAGGCAGTGCCTGGGCATCACAAATGGGGAAACTGAAGTGTGGAGAAGGTAGTGAATGTAATTCCTATGAGGTAGAGTCAAGACTCAGACTCTAGAAGCCAAATTCTAAAAGCTAATCCCACAAAGCAGAAGGAACACAGCAGGAACTCTGCCTTTGGAGTCAGTCTGCCCAAGTGAAATCTGGGGTCGGGGGCTACAGGCACTATGGCTGGCTGCTTGCTCACCTCAAATCATCAGTAAAATGTGGTTGCATGGCTTAGGATGGGGCTCAGTTAGTAGGGCACCTTCTTAGCATACCTGAAGCCCCCAGCTCATCTCCAACACCTCTTCTGCCAGGCACAGTGATACAAACCTGTAATCACAGCACTTGGGAGGTGGAGGCAGGGTCTCCGAAACTCAAGGTCATCCTTAGTTACACAGAGAGTATGAGGCCAGCCTGGGTTACAAGAAACTTTGTCCTCTGCAAAAAAAAGGCGGGGGACGACACTGGAGATGGCTTAGTGGGTAAAATGTGTGTGCAAGCATGAGGACCCACAGTCAGAACCCCAAGATCCCCAGAAAAATCAGAGGGTGGTGAGGTGAGTCTGTAGCCCTGGTGATGTGTGTGGAGGCTGCAGTCCTAGTGTTGGAGGCACCGAGACAGGCAGATCTGAGGGGAATCTGGCTGGACAATCCAGCAGAAGCAGCAAGCTCTAGGTTCAGGGAGAGACTCTGTCTCAGAATATAAGATGAGGTGACAGAGGGAGACACTGACACCAACCTCTGGCCTCTACATGTGCATGAACCCTTGCCCCAAGAGTCTATGAGGCTCAAATGCCATCCATGTAGCTTCTTCATTGTAAGACCCCAATAAAAGTTCATAACCATTGTTCCAGGAATGCTTATTCTTTAAATAAAGGAAAGAATAATAGTTAATTCCTTGTGTTTGTATTGTTATCATCTCTTTAACAGGGAAAGGAGACATATGAGCCTGGAATTTACTGAATATTTCCTATCTCCTGCCCCAGAGATTTGGGATTCTGGTCCCTACCCCACTACCAACTATCCCCACAATCTTGAGTACATCCTGACTCCCTTTTGATCCAATATACGGAAGTGTCCTCTGCTCAGACAGCTGTGATTCATGACCTGGGCCTTGACTATTTCTCTTGGAATTCAGCTTGGGTCCAGCCTACAACCTTGTTTTCTTTTAGGCCTACACATGCCCAGCTGTTCCCTCTGATCAGGGACAAGAGACAGTGCCAGCTTTGGTGAAGGGTGTTTAAAAAGTCAGCTCTCCAGTACTTTGGATGGAAGAGCCTTAACATGCCCGGAACAACATTGTCTCTGGAACCTTCTGCACGGGACTCTGCAGAGATGTCCTGTGGCCTCATGGGGGTTTCCAGGGCTCAGAGCATCTGATAGGTTTGACAAGGTAGAAGGAAATCACTTTCTCCTTCATTTCCAGGCAGGTCCTGGGATTCTAGTCAAAGAGGGTAACAAAGGTGAGGCCCTGGGTACTTTGGGACATTAGGTGATGGCCCAGTAGCCATCCTCATCCAGAAATTAGAAGCCCCCACTGATGTGAAATGACACCAGCCAACTGACTGGTGACCTCTATTGCAAGTTCGGTTCTGGCACTTGAACAGGGAGAAGCTCCTGCTGGGTGGATAACTAAGGATGGAGCTTCTGCTCTGTCCAGCAGCCGCTCTCTCCCCATCTTTACTACCCATGGTGTCTTATCTGCAGGTTACAGGTCCCAAAGTTCCAGTCACAAGGCTGACACAAACTCCATACATACCTGCCCCATAGCCCCAGAGCTTCACCCTCCAGGTGGGGGCTGGGGAGTGAGATGCTTCCTCAGGTCTTTCTCTGCCACACCCTTGCCATATCCTCGTCCAGCCCTGGGAGATGCTGGATGAGACAGGGAGCATCTGTGGGGACGCTTCATGGGTCACACCAGCAGATCCTCTGGAACCCTGCCCCCTGCTGCTGCTGAGACTGTGATTCTGTGACTGATAGCTGCTCGAGCCTCACCCTCTTGGCAGCCTGGGTTTCAGTATTTGGGAGTCAGGTGGGGCAAGCTGACTCCCCACTTGTTTTTTAAGGAGAGTTCTTGCTGATGATAGCAGGCAGTGAGTGATGGGAGGGGGAGCCAGTAGTCAGTAAACAGGGCAACCACAGAGCCAGGAACCAGGGAGGCTGGCTCAACGTGGGGCCAGGCTCTTCCTTCTTCAAATATCTCTGTGTTAGCCTTTACTTTCACTCAGTGGCAGGATGCCACTAGTCTCCACCAGCAACCTGGTGGGCACTTTTTAGGCTGTGTTTGGTTCTGATGCTAAGGACCTGTTTATTTAGCTGAGTGTGAAGATGGAGGTGACGAGAGATGGATATAAGCCAACAGTACAGACAAGCTCTGCAGAGGTTGAGAGAGGCTCCCAAGGTCTTTAGCCTTGGGGGAAGCTTCCTGAAGGTGTTAGGGGAAGGAGCCCTATTCATACGGCCAACTGATAGCTGCTCCTTGAGCATAGCCCTCCTTAGAGTCTCCTGCACTGCTGATGTTACTCTCTTTGTTTCAGACATCTGAAACTGAGATTTGACGACGCACATGTCCAAACCAAGGGGCTGGGAAGGGGCAAAGTCTTGCTTTAAAGCCAAGTTTCAAGATGCTCATCTCAAGAATTCCTTCATCAACCACTGTTGCCATGCCCGCTGTCCCACCGTAACTCTTCTGACCTCTTCCTCTTTCTTCTTCTTTAGTTGCTTCTGCCTCTGCTTGACTCAGAACCCTGGCCTTTTGGCAACTTTCCATTGCATCTGGCTCTCCAGAGTTTCATTTTCAACTCTTTCTCTGGCCTTTTTGCTTTCTCCTTATCTTTGAACATGCGGGCCTGGCTTCATTGTCCTATCTAAAGTCCCTTGAGGTTAAGTTGGGAATAATGGCCGTGTATAGATGGGAAAAGAATAGGGTGGCCATCTGTTTTGACTTGTATAGCACCATCCAAGCTTGAGTTGGAATCATGGATGACGTGGATGGTTGTTGCTCACAGGGATGGGTTCATGGGAGGGAGAGAGCAGCTACTATACATACTTCTAGGGTGTTGTAGAGTACTCTGCTAGGCTTCAATTCACGGAGTCTGGAAAGACAGTAGCATCCAAGGCTCTGGAGCAAATGATTTGTCTGAGATGGCAACATCCAGGAGCTGAGCTTTTGTCTCCACATCTCAGGCTCACTCTCTTCCCCCTCCACAGCGATCCCTGGAGGTGACCCATTAAACAGTTCCCACGCTCAGAACACTGTGGAGAGTGATAAGGCCCTCAGGACACTCCCAGCTGCAGGCTTTTCCCTCTGAACAGTCTCTTGCTTTTTCAGACCAGCCGATCATCCTAGCCTTGATTGGGATTTCTGCCCAAAGCTGGAGCACTTGGGAGTCAGCCCCAACTATTGCAAAAAAAAACCATTTGTTGCATGAACACATAGAAAAATGGCATTTAAAATCCTGGGAGAAAGTGTCCCATGATCTGCCTGAGTGATTCACGTTCCTTGTGACTTTTGAGCCCCCCAGGTCTCCATAACATTTATTATATCATGACCTTTTCTGGTCCTGCTAACTTCCTTGAGGGTTTAAATAATTGCGTCCCTGTGGAGAAATTACCCAATCTTGTTTGCTGAAACTGGGCATTTATTCTTTCTCTTCATGTTTCATACATTTGGATGCAGTCCACCAGATATTTGTATTCAGAAGCAGAAACACACTTTGTCAGATGACATGAATACACTCCCTGGATTTCTCGCCAGGCCTCCTACTGGGGACAGTCCTCAGAGAATGCACACAAGCCATGATTCGTTCACTGCAGTTCTTTAATAAATACAGAATTTGAGAGTAACCCTTGAGGAACTTACTGTTATTATTGCTACTTTTTACTAGGAGGGCAATTTTATGCTGAGCAAATAAAAAATAATAATACTAAACCTAAATTAAGGCTTTTCAAAAAAACTGTAATGTTCATAGCAGCATTGTTTGTCATAGCCAGAATTTGGAAACAACCTAAATGCCCCTCGACCAAAGAATGGATAAGGAAAATGTGGTACATTTATACAATGGAGTACTACACAGCAGAAAAAAATAATAACATCTTGAAATTTGCAGGAAAATGGATGGAGCTAGAAAACATATTGAGTGAGGTAACCCAGACCCAGAAAGATAATTATCACATGTACTCACTCATAAGTGATTTTTAGACATAAAGCAAAGAAAAACCAGGCTATAATTCACAATCTCAGAGAACCTAGACAACAATGAGGACCCTAAGAGAGGCATACATGGATCTAATCTACATGGAACATAGAAAAAGACAAGACCTCCTGAGCAAATTGGGACCATGGGGACCATGAGAGAGGTAGAAGGGGAGGGGAGAGGAAGGGAGGGGAGTGGAGAAAAATATATTATTAAAAACAATAAAATAAAAAACTGTGGTCTTTACATATCCCTTAAACTTTTTTTTTTTTTTTACAAAAATATTGCCAGTGTCAGTTTAGAAATTTTAGAAGAGAAGAAAATAGTTTGGGATAGTTTGCCTTTGAGTCTAGGAGATATTACAGGGAGATGCTCACAAAATATTTTGTTGACACACGAAAACGATGGAAAACAAAACCAGCTTTTGAAGCAAGTGTCTCCACTTTTGTCCCAGCTGTGGTCCCAAGGTCACTAGACATTCTGTAGTTTTATCCCAGATCTCTCAGGCACACCCCAAAACAAACAACTCAGTGTGTTTCATAGGAAAAGATCAGTGTGAAATTTGAGGAGAAACTCCACAGGAGTTTCCAACACTGAGATCCTGAGAGATTGCTGCCCTTCGATATCTCCATAGTAAGAGATAAACGATAAATGATCAAGTTGGGGGAGTTTGTCTGCAGTGTAATTTCAGCAACAGATAGGTGTGAAATTTTTAAGCAGATGGAGCTGGCAAATATTCCCCTCCCAGGCACCCAGCCCAGCAGGTGTGTGTATATATAGGGACTGAGCCAAAGCCTTTGCAAGGGAGACACAGCTCCTTCCCTCTTGCTTTCTGGCTCCTTCCAGTTGGGCCCTTGCTTTCCACCTCTGGTCGCCCTAGCAACCATGAGTCACAGGTTTAGCTCCCAGTCTGCTTTTAGCTCGAGGAGCAGGAGGGCCTACAGCAGCAGGTCCTCCTCGGGCTTTGGCGGTGGGCGACAGGTTGTGGGATCGGTGTGCCAGTCACGCGGGAGGTGCAGTGGCGGTGGTTATGGAGGGGGGTTTAGCTCCCGAAGTCTCTACAATCTGGGCGGTAGTAAAAGCATCTTTGGAAGCCTAGTAGGGAGAAGCGCGAGTGGTTTTTGCCCTGGGGGAGGAGCAGGAGGATTTGGAGCAGGAAGAAGTTTTGGGGGTGGTGGCTTTGGAGGCGGTGGCTATGGTGGTGGCAGATTTGGAGGTGGCTTTGGGGGTGCTGGATTTGGTGCTGGATTTGGTGGGTTTGGCGGATTTGGTCCGTCTTTTCCTCCTGGGGGTATCCATGAGGTGACTATTAACCAGAGCCTCCTGGAACCCCTACACCTGGAGGTAGACCCTGAAATTCAAAGGGTCAAGAACCAGGAGCGTGAGCAGATCAAGACTCTCAACAACAAGTTTGCTTCCTTCATCGACAAGGTAAGTACCTTAGGGGTAGATAGAGTCCTTGGTCAGCATCCAAGTGGCCGAGAGGGCCTCACGCTCTGCCATAGTGCTGATCCTGCGGAGCTGCTTCACTTTGTTGGTGGCAGTCCCTCCATTCTGTGTGGTCTGGGACCCCAAGAAAACCTTTGACTGAGGCTTTTACATAGATAACATTTAATGTAGGCTTCTCAGGGCTGCATTTTATCTTTCCCTTTTAGTAGGAAAGCAGATAAGAGGTGTGGTGGTACCCAACAGGTACACATGATAACAATCTCGCTCTCAGTCATCATTACCCACGTTCCATTCATCTGTGTTCCTAGACACCCGTTCACTCATTTAATCACCCGCCTCAGCATCCATCCTACGCACCATCCATACACATGTATCTGTCCACCCACCCACCAACTCAACCACACCATCCATCCATCCATCCATCCATCCATCCATCCACCCACCCACCAACTCAACTACATCCATCCATGAATCTATGCACCCATCCATGCACCCATCCATCCATCCATCCATCCACCCACCCACCCACCCACCCATGCATCCATCTGCTTATTCACATACATCATCCATTTATCTACTCATCCACCCAATCTATTCATCCACTTATCCTCTTAGGTACACACATTCACCCATCACCCATCCATCTGTTCACATCCATTCATCTCCCTTCTTCTATCTTTATCTATCTATTTATCTGCCCACCTATCTATATCTATCTACTTATTTACATCATGTATTTATACATCCATCTAATATGTCCACCCATCCACTCACCTTCATCCATCCATCCATCCATCCATCCATCCATCCATCCATCCATTTGTATTCATTCACCTAAATATCCACTCACCCACCCATCATCTATCATCCACAATAAATATCACCTACCCATGCTTCTACCCAACACTCATGCCTGCACCCATTCCCTGCTATGCACTCAAATGCTTATCAAGCCACCCATTCACTTGCCTGTCTGTCAGTCTACCTGTCCATTTGTCCCACTCCTATTCATTTCACAAATATTTTATTAGGTTTACTGCATGCCACCATACACAGAAGCTACAGGGAGCCCCCAAGCTGAATGGCAGAGAACTGGGACAGTTTATAGGAGATGTGTTAGTATGTGTGGCAGCCTTGGGTCATGGTAGCCTGAAGGTGCCATGAGTTGTGCCATGATGGACACTGGAAGTGCTTCACTGAGAGATCCCAGGTCTCACCTCGGTCTTGAAAGTGAAAGGAGAGCCAAGCACAGCAGAAAGAATGTCCATGTAGCAAGGAAGCGTGACAAGTGTGATCCTTTCCAGAGAATGTCAAATGTCAAGATTTCTGGGAAAGTGACAGGAAGGAGAGAGGTGGTGATATAATAGAGGGACAGACAGCAGCAACAACTGGGAAGCTGTCATGGGCTTCAGTAAATGTCCTGGTGGGAGGTCTCTCCAGAAGCTAACGGGGCGTTCTGTTGGAGTTGTCCTTTGTCACCTGAGGTTAACGGAGGGCCACTGTGAAGCCCTTTACCCCAGTTCACTGATTAGGTTTGCCTCATGTTCAGGTCTCTGAGGAGAGGTTGGCAGACAGTTAAAATCTTCCTTTTGACATTTTCAGAGGGAGGTACAATGACCACTTTCTGCTATCAGGGCAAGTGTTGGAGCTGAAGTGGTTTGTGAGCAGGAGGAGGGCATGGAGGAGGGCCATGGACAGCCCCAGGGTGTTCACTCTGGAAGTGAAACCAATTTGGACTCCATGGTGCCTGAGTACAGGCAGAGGCCGGAAGGTTTGCCTGGAGCAAGAACTTAATAGTGAGGGAGATGCTGCCAGGAGGCCAAGGTTGCCGAAGGGGGAACAGGGAAAACTGGCATCAACAAAGGACCACAGATTTCTGGGAATTAATTTGGGATTTTCACTGGATCAAGGCTCCTGCCATCAACAGAGGCCCATTTAGTTTTACAGCAGGGTACCAAGGTGCAGAAGATGGCTTCCTGTTCTCCTTTGGAGCTGGCCTTGATGACCATCATCCAGGTGGCCTCCAGCCTGGACAAAAACAAGCTTTTATTACTGTAATTTCTCAGGGTGGCCTCTGGTTTCCCATCTGCACAGCCTGGCCTATTCTCAACAGCACAGTAGAGCCATCCCTTGAAAGGACAGCACCCTCTCTCCTTCATAAGTCCTCCCTTGGCATAAAAGTCACAGTCTGAGAAGGCCCATACCCACTCTGCCACTGTCACCAAACATGCAGCTGTAATGGAGTAACTGACCTTCCCACTCTCTGGGGTGTCGCCACAGAACAGAAATAGTGGCAGGAATTCCTCATGGGGTTACGAGCTGCACTGACATGGGACATCTGAGAACTGCTTGCCCCGATCCCTTGCTGTGATACAGCCAAGGCAAGCCTGAGAGATAATGTTCCCTGCACACATTCTTCCGATTAGAAGCAGAATCCAAGGAGAGCTGGCAAGAGCTGGCCCCTCAGACAGGCGGAGTCTCAGGGGCCTGGGAATTCTGGGTGGCTTATAGCGCTCCATCTTAGGACAGTGTCTGCAAAGGGCTGTTCTGCTTCCACAGAGCAATGGTTCCCCTCCCTTTCATAGAGATCTCTCTCTTAATGTGTATATACGAATGGATATGTTTATAAACTTATTTATGTAGGAATGTGTTTGTGTACAAGTGAGTATGTAAATGTGTGCACATGAATGTGAATATATGTGATTATACCTGTCTGTGTGACTGTGAATATTTGTGCATGTAAAATAAATATACAGATGTATGATGCACACACACATATATGAAATGTGTGAGAATTTGTATGTGTGTGCACGCACACACAGTCCCTGAGGGAAGCACACAGTTGGCACAGCTGTCTTTATCAATGCATGGCACTGGAAGCTCCACCTGTGGGCAACCGGCAGGGAACAGTGAAAACTGGGTTTTGTGACATGAAGGACAAAGGACTTTTGATCCATGCTGTCAGCCCCCACTCTGTGTCCAATCTTTGTTCCCATAGTTTGAGGGGAGGGAGTGATGAACAGGACCACGTTGATGCTCTATTTCCTGGGCTAGCAAAGGAAATAGTAATCTAGGCATTTTTTGAAATATGTCAGCCCAAAGCTCTTACTTGGGATGTGTAAATGCATTGTGGGACTTTAAAAAGTGGAAGCACTTATTTAATAGTTCTACCTGGGCTATAATAGCATTTAAATGAGGTTACTGTCTTGAAAACCACAGTCGCAGGGAGCAAAGATGGCACCCACCCAAGCTTGCCCGGGATGCTAAAAGACTGCTCCTTCTGCCTTCTTGTTCTCAGTCATGAGCCACACTCCAGTCAGAAAGACAAAGGAAATGACAATTGCTCATTTTGGCATGGATAAATTGAGTGTGGGCTGAAAGCTCTGTTGTGTCAGGGTGTGCATCTCAATGTAACTGGCTGGAGGTGACATAAGAAACCGTTTACCTCCCCTGATGGCCTGAAGGCCCATCTTGAACTTCTGAGGTTTGAGTGGGCTGCAAGGCCAAGGATAGCTCTTCCCATGGAGAAGGCTGTTCCACCTCATGGTCTGGGGTATCCTGGGGACCTTGCTTTTTAGGTGCGCTTCCTGGAGCAGCAGAACCAGGTGCTACAGACAAAATGGGAGCTGCTGCAGCAGGTGAACACCACGACTCGAACAAGCAGCCTGGAGCCCATCTTCGAGAGTTACATCAGCCAACTGCAGAGGCAGGTGGATTTCCTGAACTCTGAGCGGTCGCACCAAAACTTGGAGATCAGGAGCATGCAGGATGTCGTGGAGGACTACAAGAGCAAGTAAGGATCCAGGTGGGGGAGGGGCTAAGGGGCAAGTCAGGGTCCTTTTGCTGCAGTAGAACCAGGGGCTCATGTAGTTCTGCAGTATATAACTGCAGGGGGTGACATTTTACATGTGACAGTCCTGGTGAGATGTCAGTGGCAGCTAGCTGACAGTTACACTGAGCAGGGAAGGGCAGGGGATGAGTGAGCCCTGCCTACAAGTTCATCTCTTTGTCTGGAGCATCCCCCCTTATTGTGTACTGGATGGAATAGCTCTGTGGTTCTTAAATTTAAGCTTGCCTCATGTTGTGTCTGAATCTATGTCCCACCCCAGTGGTTCTGATCCAGTGAGTCTGGGATGCAGTCGGAGTATATGCGTGATGCCAATGCTGGTGGACTGGGGACCACACTGAGACGCACTGGTTGAGATGAAATGATACTTAATAGTTAACACCGGCAATGGTAGGGGTGACTTCATGAGCGACTGTTAGTCCTAAGGGGCCTTTTCTACAGTCTCCCACCTCAAAGGCCATGCTCACTGTTTTGGGTTACTGGAGGGTCACATATGTCTGAGTCCTCAGGGAAAAATAAAACTCACAGTTGGGGGCAGAACTATAGGTGAAATATTTTTCTCTTAAAAGATTTGGTCAAAGTGGTTATTACTTTATGGTTTTATTGAAAAAACTTGAGGTAAACATTTATAACATTGTAACATCAGAACAAATAGATATTTGGGGACATTCTGTGTCTCCGAGTTTTTCATGTTGTGTTCTATCCTTACTGTTAGCCAGGAGGATTTGGAGTTACTCCCAGTCATCCGTCAGCAGTGCTGGAGCAGGGCTGAGTTCAGGATGGTGGGGGCTTGGGAAAGTCTTGGTTTTCTGCTGGGAGGCCGACCCTCAGAGGGCCGAGGTTGGCTCTCAGCCTGGTTCTTGCCTCCACCACAGGTATGAGGATGAAATCAACAAGCGGACCAATGCTGAGAACGACTTTGTTGTTATGAAGAAGGTAATGGAAAGGGGGTCCCCAGGGAGCTGAGGATTGGGTAGGAGAGAAGCCCTGGGAATGCTCTGTGCTGTGGACAGGGTGACCCTTGGGCCAGCATGGGCACGTGCTCTGCCCAACTGCAGGGCATTTACAGAGAAAGGAAGCCAGATGGACTCTGCTTTGGGATCTGGAGAGCTGATGTGGCTGAGGCATGGTGGAGGTTGTTGTGCCTCTTTCTAGGTCCCTGATTTGAGTGAAGTGATAACATTTTTAGCCAGGAACTAAACCCAGAGAGAGAGAGCATTTGACAGTGGCCTGAGGCCAGACATGAGGCTGGTGGCATGCAAGGCTTGGGTAATGAAGTCAAACATTTTCGTCACTCAGGATGTGGATGCTGCTTTCATGGGCAAATCAGACCTGCAGTCCAAAGTGGACACGCTGTATGGGGAGGTCAACTTCCTGAAATATCTATTTGATACGGTGAGTCAGTCCTGAGGAGAAGCCCCTTTCTTTTCCCACACCTCATAAAAGCTGGAGAAGGCTCATCTCACCAGGAAACCAGCTCTTCATGTTGGGACGGCCATTCCCTGAACTTCAAGGTTCTGGTTGGGGCAGTGGGGATGTGGGTGGGCAGCGAGAATCTCGAGTAGGTGAGGGTGAAGTGGTTTCCTGCTTTATGGTCTCCTGGGACACGAGGGTAACAAGCAGGTCTTCACGCTCTGTGGGAAGGCCATCGGGCTCCGGAAGAACCTGGTAGAAAATGATAGGAGGGGTTTTGTGGAAAAGGCAAACTGAAGGGGAGCCGGAGTTTGTTCCCCAGGTCCACCTATGACCTGTGTCTAACATGCGGATTCACGCTCCCAGCTGAGTGCTGCATCAGAAGCTCTGCTTGTGGAGCTGCCCATTCAACAGAAGAGTGCATGAACTGAGATTCAGTTATTTGCTTTGTCAAGTGCTAGTCAGGTGACTCCAGACTGGAGTCCCTTCTGTTATCGTTGAGAGATCTTATGGCTACAAGGAGCAGCTGTGTCTTTCAAAGACCTGTGTCAAAAAGGTGGTGAAGCCAGAGCAAGGCTGGGGCAGTGAGTACAGAAGGCATGATGGAGAGGGGGTCACAGGGTTGCTTCCTCCTGCCAAGATGCCTGGGCCCCATCACTTGAATTGAGACACTTAAGACCTTCCTTTTGTGTTTCATTGCTTATAAGAGGCCCTTCTAGCTCAGATTCCGGCTTGCCCAGGCAGCCTTGAGGGAGAAGCAGAGGGGCGACTGAGGCTCTAGGGGAGGGTGGAAGGAGTGAACTATGCTCTGCTTCGCAGGAGCTGTCCCAGATGCAGACACACATCAGTGACACCAATGTCATCTTGTCGATGGACAACAATCGCTCCCTGGACCTGGACAGCATCATCGATGCAGTGCGAGTCCAATATGAGCTGATCGCACAGAAGAGCAAGGATGAGGCCGAGGCACTGTACCAGACCAAGGTAAACTTGGGCTCTGAGCTTGCACCCCCAAATAAACAGAAACTCCCCAAACTGATATTGCCTCCTCACTTTAACGTGTAACATGCCAATGGTAAAGACGTCCAATAATTGGCTAAGGATTACCCTTCTCTTCGCACTACCCTGAATGCGTGTGGTTAGTTCCTGCCTGTTGTGGTTATTTATTTTTAGTTCATACTCATAGGTGCCACACCACCTAATTCTCCTAAGCCTTGCAATAATAGCTGCCATTAACCATAACTAGACTCAGGAGTGCAAATTACAAACGTGTTTTTTAACCACCACAACGTTTGTTGTTTTTATTTTTCATAATACTATCTTTTTTTGTTTTCTATTTTATATATTACTTAGAAATGGCTTTCTATAATTCTAAACATTCTACAACTTTCTTAACAGTATGGGAACTTATTAGGTGAACACTTGTTACCATGCCATTGGGCATATTTTCTGTTACCTCCTGGGTTTGAATGCATGTTTCTGAATGGTTAAGACTCTAGTTGGAGGAACAAAGGCAGGCAGCTCAGCCATTCCGAGTAAGCAGGATGTGGTTGTCTGCTTTGTAGATTTTGAAGCTGACTCTAGGGTCGCTGACCTCTGTCCCACAATCTGGAAGCAGATGTTGTGGGATACAGTGGATTTTGTCACTGACCTGGGGAAGGGGAATTGTGTCAGAACGCACACTTTCTCGTCAGCTCTTCTTGAGGACACCCTGTGTGTAGTCTGGTTGATGAAGCAATGCTGGCACAGGAGAAAGGAAATAATGACTGTGGGTCCTTTGAGGACTTCTGAGGTCAGCAGTTCCTGCCTGCTAGGAGAATCACTCTGGAAATGGGACAAGGAATATGGGGGTGGGACAGAGTGAGAGGGTCCAGTGTGGGTAAGGATGGTGTGAAGGCTTAGGTGTGTAAAAAAAGTGGTGATGGGCATTAAGAAACAGGGTTGTCTGAATGGAAGAGGAGAAGACCGCCCAGAGACTGGTGGAAATCGGGGAGGAGGGAGGTTTATTATAGTGGGGTATGTGTGTGCTTGTGTGTGTGTGTGTGTGTGTGTGTGTGTGTGTGTGTGTATGCACGTACTGTGCCTACACATCTTTTTGTTCCTCAGCTGAGGGAGTTTTGGGGTGGATGACCTTACTCCAAAGAGAGAGCAGCCCAGAGCTTTCTCTGGGAGACCACAGAAAACCGCAGGTGCTGACCATGGTGCTGCCTCTGACCTATAGTACCAGGAACTGCAGATCACAGCCGGGAAACATGGAGATGACCTGAAGAACAGCAAGATGGAGATCTCAGAGCTCAACCGCAACATCCAGAGGCTGCAGGCGGAGATCAACAGCGTCAAGAAGCAGGTGGGGCGTGTGCTCATGGTGGGCTCACCAGATATGCCACCTCCCATAAGGTCAAGGTCAGATTCTAGGGGCTCAATACCTCTGTGGTACTCCACTTGTCTCTGATACAGATCGAACAGATGCACGGATCCATTTCCGATGCAGAGGAGAGAGGAGAAAGGGCTCTCCAGGATGCAAAGCAAAAGCTGCAAGACATGGACGAGGCTCTCCAACAGTCTAAGGAGGAGCTGGCCAGGCTGCTGAGAGACTACCAGGCAATGCTGGGGGCCAAGCTGTCCTTGGATGTGGAGATTGCCACCTACCGCCAGCTGCTGGAGGGCGAGGAGAGCAGGTGGGTGTACAGCAGCCATGTGCCCTGGGCCAAAGATATGAATGTACCCATGGACCAATGAGAATGAAGAAAGGCTTTTCCAGGTGTTCCCAGAAAGATTGGTGGTTCAAGGTGAGCGGAAAGATGCAAGTTAGGGTGTATAGGTTAGAAGGGTAGGGGAGAAGCCATTGTTACCCATCCCTTCTCCCAAGCACCAAGCTCCTGTACTCCAGCCTAAGATAGGTGCAGCCAGGTGTGACCCACAAATGCTTTAAGACTTCATGAAAGGGCTCGGGGACAGTTCTACTCCACCCCTACATCAGCATCTCTGCTCCTATGGCTGATGGCCCTGCTTTCATTTCACAGGATGTCGGGGGAGCTGCAGAGTCAAGTGAGCATCTGTAAGTAGCAGCGTCCGTCCGGGATGGAGGCTGGATGGGCTGGGCCGGGTTGGCTTTGTTTTCTAGTCTCATACAAGGAACACCATAGTGAGCAAGGCCTGCTTTTCTTGCTTGGGATACTTGACAGCATTGGTTAAGGATCATTAGGAGATGTATCCAATAAAAGCTGAGCACTGAGGCCTTGTCTCTAAACAGGGGTGGCACACTTAAACGAAGGCCTACATCCTTTGGAAGTGCGCAGTGACTTCCAATGAGTCTGTTTTCAAAGAGGAGGTCACCAGGGGGTGACGAGCTGCAGGCGCTCACGGCAGGTGCGGCTGGGTCCCCTTGACGAATCCTTCTGACCCTTGTGCGTCTGTCCCTCCCTGGTACAGCTGTGCAGAGCAGTCAGGTGACTGTAGGCGGCGGCAGCTACGGTGGCGGCAGCGGCGGGGGTTCAGGCGGTTACGGCGGTGGATATGGCAGCAGCTCCCGCGGGGGCAGCGGCGGTTACGGAGGAGGAGCAGGCTCCCGCGGGGGCGGCGGGAGCTACGGCTCGAGCAGCAAAAGCAGCAGCAAATACAGCGGCGGCGGCGGAGGCGGCCGGAGCGGCGGCTCCTCCCGCACTCACATAGTGCAGACTTCCACCCACAGTTCGCGCAGGCGCGTGGTGGAGTAGCGAGAAAGCGGCTTCAGTACCTCTCCTGCCGCCCTCCCCCGCACGCCCTCCCGGGCTCTCTCACCTACCTTTTCCCAACGGGTCTCAGCAAGCTTCCAGGTCACTTCGCTCTAGATGGGGAAGCAGGTCAGATTTACTGCCTTTTTATTTCGTTAAAGACACATGGTTACTCCCGCACCCCTCCTCTGTCCCTCCAATGTCCTGATCCCCAGGGGTCTTGTCCAGCAACGAAGAAAAAGAGCTTGGAGAACGACTTCACTAGGGGCCTCAGACCCAGGTCCCTTTCCCTCAAACTGGGTAGCTCAGTAAATAATAACCCCTCACCCACAGCTGCCTTCCCTCCCAGAAACCTATTGCAAGGCAAGATTGTTTAGCGAGGGGCACATCTGAGACAAGGGCCATGGGGAGGAGGCTTGCTCTGTAGTCTTATGCTCCCTGAACTTTGAAGGGCTTGGCAGTTCTGCTTTTTTCTACAATAAAATTTTCTGTGATCTCAGTACATTGTGTGATCAGGAGACGAGTTGTTATTTCTTCAGTTCTTTAAAATTAATTCAAATTTGGGAAGGTAAGGCTTTTTTTTTCTTGTGTGAGTATGGGTATATATGTATACAGGTGTGTGTGTGTGTGTGTGTGTGTGTGTGTGTGTGTGTGTATGCAGGCATGGGCATATGCCCATGGAGCCAGAGGGTATCAGCTGTTGATCTTCAGGTGTGGTCTGTCTTCTTTTCTGGGTCAGGGAGATAAGTTCTCTTATAGGCTCGTCACTTGCCAAGCCAATTAGGGTAGTCTGGTGGAACGGTCAATGACAGCCATACACACCAATCTCTGCCTAATCTGGTGCTAAGATTGCAAGTGTGTGTCACTATGCCAGGCTTTTATATTGTGGTTTCTGGAAGAGCAACTCAGGCCCTCACGCTTGCTAGGCGAGCACGTTCCTGTGGTGCCATCACTGCCCCCAAGGAGTATTGTTTTCTATATATTTTTTTTTTTATTGTACAAGCAGTGCACCATCTCGAGAAGCCTCCCAAGCTCTCAACACTTACCAAGCATTCAAAAGCCAGATGCACAGTGTTCAACATTTGTATAGTTCCTATGATGGCTCCGTGTGGGTTGCGATCATACTGGAGTGAATTATTGTGCCGCAGGCAGTGGCCCAGGCCCTGAGAAGCCATGGAGAATGGACAGGTTTCTGAATATTGAGGTGCTGAAGCACAAATGGCACATTAGAAGGGAAAAGAAGCACAGAGGGAGGAGAAAGCATGCGTGTGTCAGGCTCTCCAGGTGCGAACGGGACCTCCCCTTCACCCCCAGGACCCAAGCAGACCCAGAGCTGGAACGTGGGGCTACAGCAGGTGTCATTTGGAGGGCAGAGCTAGCTTATGGGGACTGGAAAGTGTGGGGCTTGGGCTAAAGCATGTGATAGGTGGGCAGGGAGCCTGGAAGGGTCCTCTGGACAGGCAGCTAAAAGGTAAGGAAGGGTGAGAATGTGTGAGTGAGAGGGAGTAGTGTCATGGGAAAAACAGCTAGGAGGACAGGCGCAGAGACCTGTTCCCTGAGCGGAGACCCATTTCCTGAGCGGAGGCCCATTCCCTGAGCGGAGGCCCATTCCCTGAGCGGAGGCCAATTTTAAGAGATTCTTCAAGGGAAACAAGATGCAGAAAAATGGGGTCAGTCAGTCCATACCTGCCTCCTATGTGGAATTTCAGAGTCAGTGTGAGGGAGTCTCATAAGATTTGTGAGCTGGCTTCTCATTCAGTGAAGGAATATAGATAGAATTCAGATATGGGATGCACTCGGTTTTGACCACAGACTATATTGGTAAAATGTATTCTCAGGCACAGCTGACAGTCTATCTTGGCAGCAGGCCTGTTGGAAGCAGATTAGGGAAGGGAGAGATGAGCAGAGGAATTGTTCCAACAGAAGAAGAGAAAGAGGACATGGAAACAAGGTTCTATATTTAAAGTAAAAAGCCCAAAGCCTGGGGAGTAGCCAAGGGAGAGGTGGGGAGACAGCAGTGAGTATAAACATGATTGACAGCGTTTACCTGTCACAGAGAACACATTAGTCAACAGGGCGTGGTGACGGCTGAGACAGCTATGGGAACCAGGAAGGGGAGAACCAGGAAGAGTCCTGTTCAGGCTCTTCTGTTGGGAGACCACTCTGGGCGCTATGAAAGCCAAGACTGGCAACAGACAGGAGTCTGTGCAGAGAACAGTGACCAGGGCAGTAGTGGTGGGCATAAGGAAGACTGGCAACAGACAGGAGTCTGTGCAGAGAACAGTGACCAGGGCAGCAGTGGTGGGCATAAGGAGCTTGGTCCTTGTGGAATGGCTGGAGGTTCCAGAGAGAAGCCTGGGGCAGGGGAAGATTAGCTTATTAACTACGGAGATTTGAAGAGCCTGCCTAGACAAGGAGGCTTGGCCCCGCTGATGACCCACCTGGACAGGTGGGAACTCCAGTAGATTTGATCTCGTGTGAGACACCAGCCGTGTGGCTGCGATGAAGCTGTCATGTTGAGGGAAGTCACAAAGGATGGTGGGGCTATGTGCACGGAAGCATGTCACAGTTTGTCGTATGTGCGCATGGGGGAGGGCCGGAGGAAAGCAAGGGATCCCACTCTGTATGTTGAATGGCAAGAATAAGGTCAGACACCAGAGAGGGCCAAGCACCAGCAAGGACTGTAAAACAACCCGAGCTTCTGGCAGCACTAGACACAGTTGAGGGTGTGGACTGGGATCATGCATGTTTGTGATGGTCGAAGGGAATCCAAGGTGACTCTGGGAAAAAGCATCAGTTCGGGGCTAGTCACAGGCCATCTTTCCCATCCTTCTGGGCGGGAGTTGGGATTGTCCCAGAAAACGTCCAAAGACTTGACTATCTGAGTCAGAGAGGAATGCAAATCATGGACCAGGAGGAGGGAACCAAATGCCCCAGTTCTGGGATTGTGGGCTGGGAGATACTCCAGAGCAGGGGCATAGGAAATCTGGGGAGAGGGAGAGGAGGCAAGCAAAGAACCTAGAATCTAGAGCCTATAGGCTTATGTTCTGGGCAATGGAGAGTTCTCTAGGCATGAACAACAGAGACGGGCACTGGGAGACGGCAGAAGACTCTAGAGAAGGTTCTCTGGTGTGTGGTCAATGAACAGTCTCACAAGGGCCAAATACCACCACACCCAGATCATCCCAGTGAGAATAACAAGCAATTCTATGAATGCCTCGCTTGTATTATCTCATATGGTTTCCACTGTCGCTGTGACAGGACCTAGGAGGCTCCAATGGGGGCTTGGTGGGGTATTCTATATGCTGAGATAGTGCTTTTCCGTAAGACAGGTAGTCAGAAGGAGAGCATGGCTGGCCCACCCATCAGATACTGGCTACAGGAGCTAGTGTGGATCCCAGGGAAGAAGCTGTGCCAGCGGCTCCTCCCCCTGGGAGGCGTGGCAGGGAGGGCCACAATAGAAGTCTAAATTTAATTCCACCAGCTTTTCAGCTGCAGAGATTTTTATCTAGGACACAGTGAACAGGAAGAACAGCCATTGGCTCACCACCTCTCTCACTCCCTCTAACTCCATCTGACCTTGGATGAGATGTGTGTGTCTAGGCTGGGAAAGTTCTTGGTCTGAGGAGGAGTCTTGAGAATGCCACCTGACTGCCTAGCCCTTTGGCCCAGGATGCATCTTCAAATCAAAAAGCCAGGTGCTCCAGCAGTCCCTCTTCAAGAGCACTGTTGTCCCCATGGCTTTGTTGTTGTTGTTGTTGTTTTTTTTTTTTTATCAGCTTTTTGATCCATTCAGGAAAGTACGTCTTCAAGTTGATCACTGCTCTGTTGCTGGGTTGGGCTGGGAACTTGGGCTTCTGGGAAGTTCTCCAGAATGAACAATCATTTCCAAATGTCTCAATGCTAACCTTGGAAGGCTTTTGGGGGCTCCAAGTTCCAGCCTGGTTTCCAGTCTGCTGCCCCCCCCCCACCGTGGCATTTTGTTCCACTCCACAGAACAGGCATCCCATGGTTTTAGCCAGCGTTCCATGCATTTAGTCCTGCCTCCCTTCTGCTGCAGGTGCTGACTGCTAGCCTGGTTTTTAAGAGATGCAGCTCCATCTTCCCTATGACAGACTCGTGGTCTTCCCAAGCCCTGGGGAGTTTCAAGACATTAAACCCTATTAGGGTTTTGACAATTTTTAGTAAGGGGCTTGTACTAAAATTTCTCCCATGATTATATCAGCTTTCAGGCCCTTCCAAATGCAAGGCCTACTGACTTCCTCCTCTCTTAACCTTCTACACCCTGTAGTAGAAACGAGGAAACTTAGTCTCAGAGAGGATTGGTGACCTGCCTAAAGTCAAACAGCTGGAAACGTGCCACCAGGAGTGTGGTAGTGGTCTCCTCCACCCCCACCCCAGTACAGAGCGACACAGCATCCACTGTCTCTCTCTCCTACATAGGCCTCTGGTGGCTCCCCCACTGCCCAGCAGTGACTCCTGGGGGCTGTCCTCTTTGCTGCCAGCCTTCAATGAGTCTTCCCCTTTCCATCTTGCATTAAAAAGCCTTGGCCCCTCCTCAGCCATTTGCCAGCTTTCAACATCTCACCCCGCCTCCCCATTGTCTGTGACTCCCTGCGCTCCTCCCAGGCTTCAGCTTTCCCACTCCCCTGAAATTTCTGTCTCCCACAGCCCGGCAGAGTCCCTCAGGGCTGGGTGGCTTGTCATTGCATGTTTCTCTTAATTCTTTTCTTGGTCCCATCCCTCAAAAAGCTCTCAAAACATCACCACACCTGCCCCTGCTGTGCCCCAAAGCTTGTCTTGGCAGCAGTGTGGGGGTATGGGATGGGGGGGTTGGGGGTGGAGGATGGAGAAAGGCCTGTGCAGATGTTCTGGAAGGCCCTCAGCTTGTGCTATTGCTGGGCCCATAGAGCAGGCCGAGAAGCCCCTAAGACCTGGAAGATTAGTACTGGTGAGAGAGCACACAGACACACACCTGCAAAAGAGCCAGCACATCAGCATATGCTCGGCTCAGTCAGTAACCTAGTTCAGGGGAAAGAGCACAGCAGAATAGCAGTGTGTTAATCAAGGAAAGCTCCCTGGAGGAGGTGAGGTCTGGGCTGACCACCAACCAGCGGAGTAGTTGGTTATTACAGACAGACTGAAATGAGAGCAGCTAATCAGGACGAGGTGTGTGAGTGTGTGTGTGTGTGTGTGTGAGTGTGTGTGCATGTGTGTGCATGTGTGTGTGCATGTGTGTGTGGTCCTAAAGCCTGTCTGCGGGATGGGCTTTGCAACAAGTTGACAGGATTCTGGAAAGCCTTATCAGAAAGAGAGGAAATGAACTGGGATATGAGACTGAGAGGAAGGGGAAGAAGAGGGCTGGACAAAGCACAGAGAGGAAGGGTCACTGCTTGAGGTTGAATGGAGAAGGGACACGTGATGCAGGTAACAGCCTGGCCAAGGTCAAGGGGCTTGGCTCTGGAGGCGAACAAGTCTTGCTTGTCAGTTACCATCTGGTGACCCAGGGTACACACTTCAACCTCTACGAACCTGTTATCTTTTCCTTAAAGTGGGGCCAGTACCTCTCAGTACCAGCTACATGAGATACAACACCTAACAGTGTTTGGACCTCGAGAAGTCTGGTCTGTGTCTCCTCTTCATTCATGTGTTCTCGGAGCGTGGGGCTTATGCCTTTGTTTCACAGGTGTTTTTAAAGTATCCCGCATCAGAGGACATCCTAGGAATTAGCCGTGGCTCGCTGGCACTGCTGCAGTTCCTACCCTCGAGGGTTAAAAATGAGCCGTGGAGAGGGAGCAAGGGTTTGATTCAGAAACTGGAGCATTCCTAGGAACTGACTTTATAATCTCTGCTGTGCCGTGGTAGGCAGGCTTGATGGCACAGTCTCTGAGCACCAGAAGCTGGGAATAGTCCCTAGGTCCACTTGCTTTCTCTGTACTTCTTCAGGTTAGGAGGAAGGTCAGCAGAAAGCCCAGGGTCTGGTTCCACCCGTGTCTTGTCCTAGCTGGAATGTGTTAACCCTCTCCAGACCTCAGCTTTCAGCTTCATATAGTGGGTTCAATGGCCTGGTGGGAAGTAAACTTTGGTATGTGTCCTGTGGGAG
This sequence comes from Microtus ochrogaster, assembly GCF_000317375.1. Lineage (NCBI taxonomy): Eukaryota > Metazoa > Chordata > Mammalia > Rodentia > Cricetidae > Microtus > Microtus ochrogaster. Next base: position 2,551,088 of record NC_022017.1, read on the forward strand.
CCATGGGAACTTCAGTTGAGGGTGCTTTTGTGTCTTCTCAGGGTCCCTGCTGGAATGTGTTTGCGGAGCTATAAACGGGCACCGTCACCTGGTTTTCTCTCTGTTGGTTGCTTAGGGAAGCAGGGCTCACTAGAAAGATCTGTCATTGGCTCTCACACACATTCACATACACGAGCATGCAGACACATATGCACACCCCTCCAAAATGCTAGAAGGAATCGATTGTGCCGAATGATATGTCTCATAAGGGAGTATGCTGGACTAAAAGAGTTTTGATTGCCTGTCAGAGATGATTAGGCAACAGTTATTAGCACGCCAAGGCCACTCCAGTCCCCATTGTTCCCAAGAACAAATTACTCATTCCCTAAAGAGATGGAGAGTTTAGCAGCCCAAGGATGCAGGCAATGGGACAGAGTTCCAGAAGACAGTGCTATGGAAACAGGACGAGTGGGGGACAGAGGACAGGCTGGGGGACTTCTTGGAGGAGGGCAGGCAAACATACAAGAGAAAGCTTGATAGGTTGAATGCAGAGGGTTGGCACATTGCCTGGTTCAGAGCTGCCAGGGACTGGGGGGATGGTCTTTAGAGAGCCCCTCTCCTTCAGAGCTTGCTTGTACACAGGGGAGTTCCCATATGCTCACAAGGAGCCAGAAGCCAGAGCAGCAGGCTCCTCGCTAAGGTGTCTTTCCCTCCATTTGCATCGAGTGTGGGGAGCATGCCAGGCTTCTAAGAAGTTTTTAAACCATCATCTGTGTGGGTTCAGGTCTTTCCAGTCACTACTGTCTGTGAATACCAATCAGCTGCTCTTCAGGAAGGCCCCTGGCCGGGTGCGACGCACATGCCCACGTCGACACCTAGACAGAGCAGCGTCTCCCTCATCTCCATGCTCCTCTTCTTAGAGTAATTTGAAACAATATTTTTCCAAGTGCCAGGAAACTCATTTTTCTTCTCCATAGCAGGATAGCGTCTCGTGCTGTCCAGTGCTTCCCACAGCACACAGGCAAGTATGAACTCAGTGGCACGCTGACATACAAAACATGGATTAGGATCTTATACACTGTGTTTAGCTAGGTGCTCGGCTCACATTCCACGGGGCCACTTAGCAGCTCTGGAGATGTGGGGAAGCTTTCCAACCCGCATGCCTTAGTTTTCTCATATAAAAATGGGTAGACTAATAGCTTTCTCAAAGTTGCTATGAACATTAACTTATGTGTATAAATCATAAAACACTTCCCGGCACATGACCTGTTTTTGACTTGTTTTTACACTGCCCCCCTCAAGTCCTGCCTCTCTTAATAGCTGTTGTCGCTGACTCCAGAAACTCTGCAAACCTTTCTGCAACTACCTTCCCTTCCAAACCTACTGTCATGCCTCAACTTCCCCACTCTGCTTTACCGCATGTACTAGGTGCCCACTCATCTCCACAAGACTGGCATTTGTGTGGCACCTGCTTCAGTTGCTGGCCTCTTATGCCCATTTCCTGCCCTGGTTTGTCTTTGAAAAGGAACAGCTAGGAAGTTTAGGAAAGAACTCAGTGCTCGCCTCAGGAGCTTCCAGACCATCTGTCCATCAGGCCTGTTCGGTGGCAGCGCCTTTTCTGTCAACCAATGCCGAGCATTTGTAGAAGCCAACTTTAGAAAACATTTGATTTCTAGCTTCCAGAGTCTTTACTCTGTTCCAGGAGGTGTGATTTGATAAATGCTGGGGTTTGAAAGGACGACCTCTGAAAAACGAGGGCTCCTTTAGGGATCCATGCTCAAGGAATTGCACCTGCTACTCTGCAGCACCCAGTGACGGGTGAGAGTACAGTCAGGCAGACTTTTGTGCGGGGTTGGGGGGATCCTGTCCAGAACACCAAGGAGTCAATATGGGGTCCTGGTTTCTCAAAGCCACAAACACTTGAAGAGAGATCCTGTCAGATAAAATGATTTCCACACGAGTCAATCTTGTCTGCACAGCAATTTTGAGAGCCCATCCTGGGAGCTAGGTGTGTAGTGTTTATCGTATTGTTGAGGCTCGTAAAATTCTTGTATGGCTGCAGGCAAGCCAAACCCTCTGCGGGCTCTGCATCTCCGCTGACTCTAAGGACCAAGCCCAATTTCCTCCCAGTATATAAGGGCATGGTGCTGGGCTTAAGGCAGAGAAGTTCTCAGCTCCTTTCTTCTCTTGTCTTTGCTCTTCTTTCTAAGCCAACATGAGTCGACAGTGTAGTAGCAGCAGGTCTACCTGCCGGCTTGGGGGCGGCAGAGGCTTCAGCTCGGGTTCTGCAGGCCTTGTCAGCTTCCAGCGCCGATCCACCAGCAGCTCTGTGCGCCGCAGTGGAGGAGGCGGTGGCGGGAGATTTTCAGGAGGCTTCTGTGGGAGTGGGGGCTCTGGTGGTGGCTTTGGAAGTAAAAGTCTGATTAACCTTGGAGGCGGCAGGAGCATCTCCATGAGTGTGGCTGGAGGTGGACACATGGGTGGTGGCATGGGTGGTGGGAGCTTCGGTGGTGGCTTTGGGGGTGGTAGTTTTGGGGGTGGTGGTTTTGGTAGTGGTGGTTTTGGTGGCAGTGGCTTTGGTAGCGGTGGTTTTGGTGGTGGTGGCTTTGGCAGTGGAGGTGGTTTTGGTGGTGGTGGATACGGGGGTGGTAGATTTGGGGGTGGTTTTGGGCCTGTCTGCCCCCCTGGTGGCATCCAGGAAGTCACTGTCAACCAGAGCCTCCTGCAACCTCTCAATGTGGAAGTCGACCCTGAGATTCAAAAAGTGAAGTCTCATGAGAGAGAGCAGATCAAGACACTCAACAACAAATTTGCCTCTTTCATTGACAAGGTGAGTTCACCTGCTTGGGGTTTAGGGAGAGCTAGCTGCTCTTAGGCTGTGGGACTGAGCGGCAAGATGGGGTAGGCTGCATTTGATGACTAAAAGGACATGCAGAATGGAATTCTGGGACATGTGCTAAAAGTATGCTCAGAAATGATGCTAATGAGCAAGTTACTGGAGAAAGGGAATCCAGAGATGAACCTGTATGACCTTCTGCTCCATTTTTATTGAGCTCTTGAACTAAGTTTGACTGAAGATTACATAGAAATAGGGCTAATGGAACTTTCTAGGGTGCAAATAAGAAACCCATAAGGGTCTTCCTGGCCGTAAAGGTGCCTGTGGAGTAGCAGAAAGGATGGAGTAGGTTGGTGCCAAATACCTTGTGCTGTCAAAGGGATCTCTATCCCCTGGCAATTTCCCATGAGCATTGGATCAGGAAGGAGATTTTAAAATACACATATTCAGGTCTAGAAAAACACAAACCACTTTCGACTTTTCTGCTAATTTATCAATAATGTCAATATAAATTTAGGCACAATAAGCTTCAAATCCAATTTGTTATTTTCCTAACATACTTTTGAACTGTGTATATATCCCAGCGATGCAAGTTTCTATCTGCCTAAAAACAATTGGGAGGCAAACTTCCTAAGTATCATATGTCCATTTCAGAGGATGATTCCAGTAATTTGGGTGTGCTGTACTATTGTGTTATACAGTTCCTTCCTTCCAGGGCATCTCTAGATTAACTCATGGGTTGTGTTTTGCTCAGAGATTGATGTCACCTCGATGGGTTTCTCCCTAAGCCTCTTGTTGTCAAATGGGAATTGAAGTTCTTTTCCCAGTGAGGCACTGGTCTTGCTCGGTGGCCCACTCCTGCCATTGGGGTAATGGATCTTTGGTTCCTAGGTGCGCTTCCTGGAGCAGCAGAACCAGGTGCTGCAAACCAAATGGGAGCTGCTGCAGCAGGTGGATACCTCAACCAGGACCCACAATTTAGATCCCCACTTTGAGTCATATATTAGCAACCTCAGAAGGCAAGTGGACCAACTGAAGAGTGATCAATCACGGATGGATTCAGAACTGAAGACCATGCAGGACTTGGTGGAAGATTACAGGAACAAGTAAGGGAGCCTAGACAGGTGTATGTTGGCTCAATAGTTATCCAAAAGATTTCCAGAAAGCAATCTCTAATAATATGATTCATGTAACAAAGGATTTCTCTCATTTGGGGACAAATCAACTGGGCATTAAAAAACAAAAGCAAAAAAAACCAAAAACAGCCTCTTCATCTTCTCAGAAGATGGATAGTTTAATAATTTTAGTGCTCAGAAGAAAGGGGTGGCAAGACGCCATTGCTCACTGCTTGTGAAGGGAGGCAGCCATCGGTAGAACACAAGGTTCAAGCCTCAACCTCCTTTAATTGCCTAACCAGCCGCGCTTCCCTGCAGGTACGAGGAAGAGATCAACAAGAGGACAAATGCAGAGAACGAGTTTGTGACCATCAAGAAGGTGAGCAGATTCTGCGGGGTGGAACTCATCTGGGAAACAATAAAGTCATGGCAGAAGGAAGCCATGTTGTGGAGAATCAGGTAGCCAGCCTGCTGAATATCTGGCAGTAGAGAAATCTTCTCTCATTTCCATGGACCTATACTAGTCCAGGCCTCAGTTGCTCCTTGGTTTTCAGCACCTTTACATAGTGAGAGGGGAGGCAAGTTCTCAGCAAGCCAGGCAGGCTTCCTGTGGTATGAGGAGATGGAACAGTCTAGAACTGCGATCTAACTGCAGAAAAGAGGAGCAGATCTTAAGTCCAACTCCACTTGGAGAACTCCTTCATGGCTAGAGAGGAGGCCTGCCCTGGGAAGAATGTGGCTTTATGATACCTTTGTTCCTCCAGGACGTGGATGCAGCTTATATGAGCAAAGTAGAGCTCCAGGCCAAGGTGGACAACCTGCAGCAGGAGATCGACTTCCTCACAGCGCTCTACCGCGAGGTAAACTCCTGAATTTCAAACCCTAGATGGAGGTCCTTGAGTCTTGACCCCACCGCTCTGCAGAGTGCCTTCCTTCCAACTCCCGAGCCTTCCCTCTAAGTTGGGTTTTTTTTTCTGTGACACTCAGTGAACTTTTCAATCCTTCAGGAATTGTCTCAGATGCAGACTCACATCAGTGAGACCAATGTCATCCTGTCCATGGACAACAACCGCACTTTGGACTTGGACAGCATCATCTCCGAAGTCAAGGCCCAGTATGATGACATCTGCCAGAGGAGCAAGGCAGAAGCTGAGACATTTTATCAGAGCAAGGTAAGCTTGTGCAAACTTCGTAGGTTCTCTGGAAGGTCTGGTGCGGTGTCCTGTGCCTGCTGGCATGTTTGTGTGCCCAAGCACACTGGTTTCTACCCACAACTAACTGAACTAACATGTCATCTTTAGTATGAAGAGCTGCAGGTCACGGCTGGCAGACATGGTGACAGTGTGAAAACTTCCAAGATGGAGATTTCTGAGCTGAACCGAGCCATGCAGAGACTTCGATCTGAAATTGATGGTGTCAAGAAGCAGGTACCCTCAGTTCCACAAAATGGGGTGATCCTCTAGTCATAGGGGAGACTTTTCCTGATTTTGAGGCCTGCAGTCCTTACCAAAACTACTCTGCCTCCTCTATTCTTTTTGGGGACTATACCAGCTCCCCGCACTCAACGCAAACGTGCAATGCTCTAAAGGGAAGTTTGTGAAAATGACCCAGTAGAGAAGAGATGGTCACAATGAATGGACTAGCCCATGATCAGAGCAAACAGGAGCAGAGGAGGGAGGAGAGGTGGGCAGAAGGTTCAGAGTCTTAGGACAGGCCCAGGAGAAGAACTGTATGGTAGCTAAGGTGACCAGAGGGCCAGTGGTCCTGTGTGCCTCAACGTATTGGCCCATGGAGGGTGAGAGGCTAACCTGATGGGAAGATCACGGTGACATTAGGGACTGTGCGCCCACCCAGCCCATGTAACGTGCCCTCTTCTGTTTTCAGATCTCACACATGCAGCAGAACATCAGTGAAGCCGAGCAGCGTGGTGAGAGCGCTCTCAAAGATGCCCAGAACAAGCTGAATGAGCTGGAGGATGCCATGACACAGGCCAAGGAGGAACTGGCCCGGCTGCTGCGCGACTACCAGGAGCTGATGAACACCAAGCTGGCCCTGGACATGGAGATCGCCACGTACAGGAAACTCCTGGAAGGAGAGGAGATCAGGTGAGGAAGGTCACTTCTTAGGGATTCCTTCCTGATGGCCATTTGTCCTGGGCTTGGGAAGCAAGGACTGTGTTCACGTGCTCTATGTTTTTCTTTTTCCTTTTCCTTTCCTCCCCACTCTAATTTTTCTGACTTGCTCCCTGCCTGTTTCCCCATTCCTCTTTAACATTTGAAATGGAGCAATTCATTGGGCTGGGCCGGATCTCTTGACACAGCCTTTATAGCTAGCTGTAAGCGCCTTGTCCGATTTAGGGAGATCTCTGCCTGTTTGGACTCAGGCTGAGAAACCCGACAGGCTTGGGAGGAACGAGGCTAAGGAGCAGCTTTCTCATGGAGAGCATTGGGGAGACGTCTAGGGTGTGTTCCATGGGAAGGGGTATGAGAGGACGCAGTGTCCTAAAGGGTCTGATTTGTTTCCCACAGGATGTCTGGAGAGTGCACCCCCAACGTGAGCGTGTGTAAGTACAAGCCGGTTTCTCAGGGCATTGTGCGGGATGGGAAACGAGTTGAGTGGGGTGGGGTGTAACCGAGTCTCTCTGCAGCGGTGAGCACCAGCCACACCAGCATCAGCGGAAGCAGTAGCCGAGGTGGCGGCGGATACGGATCCGGAGGTGGAAGTTATGGCTCTGGAGGCGGCGGCAGCTACGGCGGCTCTGGAGGTGGCAGCTACGGCGGCGGCTCCGGAAGTGGCGGCGGCAGCTATGGTGGCTCCGGCGGTGGCGGCAGCGGCAGTGGGGGCCACAGAGGTGGTTCTGGAGGGGGCGGTGGCAGCTCCGGAGGCAGCTACGGTTCCTCTGGAGGAGGCCGTGGAGGATCTAGCTCCGGGGGCGTTAAGTCCTCTAGTGGCAGTTCTAGCGTGAAGTTCGTTTCCACTAGTTACTCCCGGGGGACCAGATAGAGAGGTGCTCACCACCCCATTAGCTCTCCCTTTCCATCACCACCAAATATGGCTGGCAAGACCAAGATCAATTGCCCTAGTCTTATTGGAGAGAGAGCTATGATGAATGGCACCGATTCAGCCTATTTCCCCTGCGCGCAACCCCCCCCCCCCCCCCTTATTCTAGAGCTCTGTTTTGTCTTCCCCCCGCTCTGCCTCCAAAGAAGTTCTCAGTATCTGAGTCCACTGATAACGACCCCACTTTATGTTTTACTGGAGTAACAACTCAGAACTGCCACCACCTACACGACATTTCAAAGAGGACGTCAGACCCAGAGCTTCTTTGCTGTGCCCAAAGCACTTAGTGCTCTGGACCGCCCCATAGCATCCTGTATCCTGCAGCCCGCTCAGCTGCTTTGGTTTTGTACATAAGGTGTTTGCGAGTCGTTTGTCTTTTATGGAGCACTCTGAACCTCTCCCATTTCTTCATTTTGCTGCAATAAACTGCATTTGAAATTCTCAATCAGCTTCAGTCTATTTGTTTACGACAGGGTGGAGGGTGAACGAATGCTTTGTGTGACTGAAAGGCTGCGCAACCAAATGACTCGTGGGGAGTTGGGATGGGAAGCTTCTGAGAAGGGAGGCAGATCAGGTGGAAGCCCAGGACACAAGCTCTGTCTCAATAGCTGGGCATATTGGAGGCTATATTCATGTGAGAAGGCTTTCTTAGAATGAGCAGGTGGGGAAGAGGACCCGCAAGGAGAAGACAGGAAAGTCCTGCCTGGAAAAGAAGTTGTTCCTGTGGACCATGATGAGGATTGACAGCTACAGCAACCACAATACAAACTGTGGCCTGAGGAGGAGTGTCAACCCCACTGGGAGGATAGCAATCAGATAAGTACCGCTCCCTCTCCCATTGCTTGCAGGCCACCAGCCAAAGCTTTGCCCAATTTAAGAAGTGACAATCTAGGCGCACAGATCAAACTTGCGAAGTAGCGAGGGCACAGCATATGGACATGCACAAGCTGGAATCTTATTAGTTAGGTTAAAATGCACAAGTTACAGATCTTAGTTTTGGTAGCTCTGCATTAGGGATATAAAACTGCATCTTCCTCATGGGACTGAAGAAGACAAATGAACTACAGCTCAGCCATAGTGAACACCTCCCTGCTTCGGTTTTTAAAATTTGCTTATTTGTTTATTCTTCTCCACATATTACATCCCTACTGCAGTTTCCACTTCCTCTTCCTTTCCTCCAAGTCTCTCTCCCTCCCCTCTCACCCAGACCCACTCCTCCTTTAGAAAAGCAGGCCTTCCAGGTATATCTACCAAATACGACATAGCACGTTACAGTAAGTTTAGGCACACACCCTCATATCAGGGATGGACGAGACAATCAAGTAGGAGGAAAAAGTTCCCAAAAGCAGGTAAAAGAGTCAGGGACAGTCTCTGCTCCCACTATTAGGAGTCTCACAAGAATACCAAGATATATATAACCATAGCGTATATACAGAGGGCATAGGTCAGACCCATACAGTCCCTGATTTCACTCAAGCCTCTGTAGACTGTTGAAAGACTTTTTAAAGACTATGATGATGGTGGTGGTGATGAGCTAGCCATTGTTAACGTTGCTTATTGAATTCTAGACAGCCCAATAAATGCTTATTTAAAAGAACCAACAAATTACCACCTTCTTGATGGTTCCAAAAACCATGAATAGTCAGTTAACTTTTCTAAACACAATTTTCCTAGCTTCTAGTTATAAATGTCTTCCTCTCTCCAGGTTCAGCCAGGGCTAAGGACCAAGGAGGCTTCAGATGGGCCAGGGGAGAGTGCTCTCCCCTTCCTATGCAGTCATTCCTTCCGTAGTCCAGTTCTTCCAGGGTTCTTTGTGTCCTCACTCTGGGACACAGAGTGTGTTGACTGTTTTGTCATCAAGCCACTAGGCAGCTGTTGCTTTCCCTGCAGAACTAAGCCTCCACTTTTCCCCTGAACTGTTTATGTTGGTGCTCAAAAGCACTGAGAAGTTAATCCCTTTGCTAAACACGTAACAACTGGCCCCTGCCCTGAAACAGATTCCTCAAGCTCCTGTACAAAACTGGCTAGATTGAGCTGCTCCTGGTTGACTTATTGGAGAGGGACAGCCCTCATCTTGCTATCACCTGTACCTCAGGATGCTTCAATCACCGCTTTACACAGCTCCCTAATAAATGCTGCAGATTGACAACCCTGGCACGCAGTGTTTCTTTCTTGGCATGGCTTGTGCATTCCCTTGTGGAAATTTCCATGTCACCACTTTTGAGGTCACTCCCATTCTGTGTTCAGCTGGAAGAAATATCTCCTCCAGTAGATGTCTTGCTGCCTGGACTGATGTGAGAGTTTGAAAAGTGTTCATAACAATGGGAATAATGAGGAACTTTGAACGAGTACCTGTGTCTACTCACTCTGATACCTAAAGGGCAGGAGAAGAAGAACTTATTCCAGGAGTAGATCCTTGAATGAGTTCTTTGGCTATCCCACATCTCAGTTGTCTCTTAGGTAAAATGGATAAGAGAGTATTTGCTCTAGACACCAAGAGAGGAAAACATGTAATTGCGACTGTTACATAGAAATAGAGGCTATTACAGGGTGCGAGGGAGCTGGGTGATGGGTTATTAAGAAACCCAGCACACACAGGAGGATGTGAGTTTGGATCCCAGCACCTACATTAAAGCCAGGTGCAGCAACAAGTCTCTGTAACACCAGCACTGGGTGGGGAGGGGGAGGTGAGGAGACAGGAGGAACTCTGGGACTCACCAGCCAGCTTGCCAAGTGGGTGAGTTCCAGGTTCAGTGAGAGACTATTTCAAAATATAAGGTGTTGACCTCTGGCCTCTGTAAGTATGCACACACATATACATGTAGACATGCACCGACATGAACTCACACACACAAGACATACAATCTGCAAAGGGGAATGGCAAAGAGGGAGAAGGTGGCGTTCTGCTCAGGGACTGTGGAGCACTGTAGAGTGGTGGGATCCATTTTACCAGTGTGTGCAGAGTTAAAAAAGGTTGTGCCTCCTGATGACTGATCTGTGTGAACTAACCACATAAGGAGTGGGTATGTCACTGAGTGTGCGTGCATTAGCTTGTGAAGTAACCTCTGTTTTCACTGACTGAACTGCCAGAGCCGCCCCACCTTGTTATCAAGATCTCCAAATCCATCACAAAATATACCACCTGGGCACTTGTAGATTTAGAATAATGAATGGTGGGTAATTCTGAGGGCTGCGTGAAAGAGCTGACCTCTGGGCTCACTGGCTGTAACACCACCCTTTCAAGACACCACATGCTCTTTCACTTAGCCTGTATGTTTTAGACTCTGTTACACTCTAGTGTGGTGGTTTGATGTGTATGTGCTCATGTTGGGTGTGTGTGTATGTGTGGAGGTCAGAGGTTGACATCGATATCTTCCTTGACGAATCATTCTCTATTTTTGAGACAGGCTCTCTTACAGAAACGAAAGCACATCACTTTGGCTAGGCTGGCCAGTCAGTGAACTCCAAGGGTCTGTTGTCTCTGTCTTCCCAATGCTGAGCTTACGGTGTGCACTGCCGTGCCTGACTTTTATGTGGGTGCTGGAGATCCAAGCTTACGGCTTCATGCAGAGAGACCTTTACCCACTGAGCTATCTTTCCAGCGACTAGGCTATGCTATTATTTATCATTGTTCAGTATGTTTCTTGTTCAGAATTTGGTGTCTGGATTCAAGATTGCTCAAATAAACATTTCCTGTACAAACAGCATGGTTCAGAGGATAAACCAAGCACTGAGGATACTCTTCTGGGTGAAACATGGTTTTTGCACCCAGAAATCTTAGACACATGGGTGATAGGGAGTACAGAAACACATCATTGCAATGCCCATGACCCAAGCCATGTAGAAACACACAAGACACAGAAAGCGGCAGATAGAAAAGTGACTAAAGGTGATGTTGGCAGGGTTTTCAGAGATGCCTGAACTATTTAGAGCAGAGAAAAACATTCCAGGAGGAGACAATGATTCGTTCAAGGGAAGGAAGAGTGAAATTGTATAAAGCACAAGATTAGTGACAGAAATGAAGTCAAAGAGATTCCCAGACCCAAACCAATAATGGTCCTGTTGGCCCCTGGGAGCTCAGACTGTTGCTGTGGGCAGAAGCTCTCACATGGAGTTTGGGGACCTAATGGCTCATAGGAGATACAGGGTCAGTGGGAGAAAGAGGGATTGCATTGCTGCTGTTGGATTAGGAAACGGAGGAGTAGAGCCTTGTGCCTGAGTTCTCAGAGACATCTGATCTGCCTGAGGGGGCTGTGAATGGACAGAAACAGCTGTGGTAGGCGAGGACTAGGGAGTAGCGTGGTCAGACAGGTTTGAGAAGGATCACTAAGAGCTGCCTCAACTGAGATATTCAGTTTGCCCAGCACGAATGGCAGTAGCTTTGTGCTCCCATCTGAGGAGCACTGTGGGACTCTCTAGTGACCTCCCGGAGGGCTAAGTGCTCTGCAACCCATCCACCCTACAGGTGATTTTTTGAATGCTGCTTAGGCCCAGATGCAGAACTGAAGACACAAACACAAGCAGGCACTGGCCTTGGCACTGAAGCAGTTCACTTTGGTGGTTTCACGTAGTGACACTTTCTCTGGGAGGAGAGGAGATTGGAACACCGCACCTGAAATTCTTTGCTTGTAGATGCTTTCCAAAGTAGACCATTTCCTGTATCGTGTGGACCCTCTGTAGGCAGACTCACCTGCCAGTCCTAGGTACAAGTGAGGTGGGGCAGAACATGTCATACCCGCTTCATACTGTAGCTTTAAGACTCCTCACTTGGGAGGCTGTAGCTAAAGAACTCCACTCATTGGGATGGTATAGACTTTTCCTATATTCTCTCTTTCATGGAAAACTTAAAAAGACCTCAAAACCTGTGTTATTCACACGGGTTTGTGTGCTTTGTGAGAACTCACCAAGTACAACGGATTCCCGTGCTTTGTGTGTTTTGAGTAAGAAAAGATTATCAAAGTTTATTACAAACTGGTTATCGAAGGAAAGAAACCCAATGACACAGAAATTGTAGACATGTATCTGGATTTAATTTTAGAATCTAGATAGATGTGCAGTAGAGTGGCTATGAAACATCCATCTTCTCTTAAATATAAAGAAAAGGTCACTCAGAATAGACTGGATGGGCTCTTCCTGGAGAGGGAAGATTGCAAAGGCACAATCAAGAGACATCAGGATAGACGCTATGTCTGAGTCTTTAAAGATGGCAGAGCCACCCAAAACGGTGTGTATATTTCATAGACAATAAGCAGTCAGCTCTTAGGGGGTTGGTGGAAGACTAGGTGTAGGCAGGGCAGGGTGAGAGGGTGAGGCTGAGGAAGCTGGATTCTATGTCTGCAGCCTGGGTGACACTACTGGGCACAGGCAGGGCAGGGGGTAGCGATGTAGGAGGTCAGCAGCTGCTTCTGCTCTGGTTCATTTCCTACCAGGTCTGCAGATGTAAACTAGAGCCACCTGTGTTGAGAAAACAGTTAAATCCTCAGACATCTTAGAAATAAGGACTCGTCTGAGGGCCACAGAGAACTTCGAAAAGAAACCCTTGCTCAAGCTTCACGGAGTGAGCCAGCCTTCTTGAAGAACATTCAGGAAACTCTTGAGGCCTCTAGTGAGAGTCCCCAAAAGTCTAAGCTGCAGCATGTCATCTCTTGGTGGCCTAATGCAACGGGATACTTGTGACTTCTCTGAGCAGTCACAGACTCCATGGATGCAGGTGCATGGCCAACATTCTCCTGTCCCTTCCTCTGACAGTCACTGTCCCGAGTGTCTTGAGCACCCTTCCAAAGGTATTTAGGTATATCAGGAGAGCAAGTGCACACCCAGTCGCTCTCCCTCCTCAGGCTTTCTGATGCTCTGGACTTTCTCTCTAATTCTTCTTGACTGTCTCCACCCACTGGAATTTGAATATACGCCACACAGGTTATAAGCCGTTTGGAACCTCATTGGCTTCTATCCATAGGCGTTACAGCACAACCTGGTTTCCACACTTTGTGTGAATTTTCAGATGCCTGCAGACACCTCCTTCCTTGGCCTAGATCCAGATGTCTCCGTCAGAGTCATACAGCTAGGAAGACAGAATTGCTTTCCTTAGTTTGTTGACTGAAGAAGTCAAGGGAATATTTCTGGGCCATTCTTTTTCCTTGAAGGGTGACTATGTTTCAGTTGTTGGCTACCGTCTTCCTGATCCAAGATGATATGGTTCATATACAGTCACCTCTCTAACAGAGATGAACCCTTTAACTCCAGAGATGACTGGGCTTCCCACCTCCACTCCCCACCACCACCAGTCACCTCCTCTTCCCAGTATATCAACCCCAAGAGAACTGGAGACCCTGGACACTGTGGTTCTGGCAGCTCTTCCCAGACCTGTCACCTCTAGCATCCCAATGTGGCTTAGCTCAATCCACCATCCAACTCCTCCCTGCAGGTTTTCACTGACTCAGGGGCTCTTTTCTAGCACTTAGGGAGAAAGAAAGCCAAAAGATGATATGGAACTGGAGCCTTTGGTGTTCTTGGAGTTTTAGGAACTAAAATCCTCCAGAAAGTCTTCATTAGGATAAAGACAGAGTGGGCTCAAACATCTGCATCTATCTATCTATCTATCTATCTATCTATCTATCTATCTATCTATCTATCTACCATCTATCTATCATCTATCTATATCTGTTGGCGTAGGTTTCTGTCCCACCTGGTCGCACAGTTGGAAGCCACTTGTTCATTCCCAGTCACTCAGAGTTGAAATAACCACATAGAAACTATATTATTTGCAATGCTGTTTGGCCAATAGCTTAAGCATATTTCTGGCTAACTCATATATATTAAATTAACCTATTTCTATTAATGTGTGTATTGCCTCATGGCTGTGGCTTACCAGCACGGTTGCAGTGGGCTCCAGCGGAGGCATCTGTCTCCTGCAGTGACTACATGGCTGCTCCTGACTCTGCCTTCTTTCTCCCAGCATTCAGTTTAGTTTTCGTGCCTAGCTTTACTCTGTTAAACCATTGGCCAAAAGCAGCTTTATTGATTAACAGATAAAAGCAACTCATAGACAGAAGGACTTCCCACACCATTTCCCCTTTTCTGTGTAAACGAAAAGAAAGATTTTAGCTTTAACATTGTAAAATTACATAAAACAAAATAGGTATCAAGCAAAAATTACAGTTACAATATTTAAATCTACTTTAACTTTTATAATAACTAAGGAAAACTATAATTATAACTATCTATTCAACTCCATCAAAGACTCCAGAAGGATATAATATTACCTAAGAAAAGAAGAAATGCATTATAAGCTACTTAGAAAACTCTAGAATTGACAGAGACATTTTTCTGCCTGAACAGTCACCCAAAGTTCCTCTGCCAACTATGGGGCACCCATTTTCAGCCTACAGGACCATAGTATATGACAGACTTTTCCATGAAGCAGGGAATTTCAAAGACAGTTACGCCTATATTGGCAGTTTGTTGGTCACTTTCTTCTATGTTCTGCAGAATGTCTGGCAGACTCTTTCATGAATCAGGAACCTAAAGGACAGTCTCATCTTTTTTAGGCAACTTCAGCAGTCATTTTTCTGTGGGTTCTGCAAGTCCAGTCAAGCAGTTTAGGCAAGAGCAGTTTCTTTCCCAAATGGCTAAAAAAAAAAAAAAAAAAAAAAAAAAACTCTATGAGGAAGCCTCTTCAGTGTCCATCATCCTCTTGAAGTAGATTGGTGCTGCTAGGAGCAGCTATGTCTCATTGTCATGAAAAGTCCTAAATTCTTAAAACATTTTAAATGCCATATTCTGTTTTTGAAAGATCTGAAGAATATCTAATTGAAAAACATCTTTATATAGCTAGAAAACCTGACTAACATAACTACAAGTTTAACTATTGTAGATAATTATCTATTTACCTATATTTCTTAATTATACATTATATTTTAAATGAGTTGCACAGAGACAATACCTTAATCAAAAGAAGATATATATATATATATATATATATAAATTTTGTATCAATAAACCTTCAATTTGTATCAATAAACTAAGATCCATACCAATGCAAAGTATCCATCACTATAGCATATCCCCTTTAAATGTAAACAAAGATTTATAAACAATCATTTAGGGAATTAGAGAGTACTTCTCTCCAAACTTCTTCCTGATTTTTGTTGGGCAAAGTAAATTTTGTGGGTATTTATGGTGACCTTTCAGGGGGTCTGAGCCCATCAAACCACATTAGTCTGGAAGAAATTCACAGGTTCTCATCCTCTGTGGAAACAAAAGAAGAACCTCTTTTCCAAAGACCTTAGACCCAAATTTTAAAGCCAAGATAGCTTTAAAAAAATATATGTTGGTTTAGCTTAGCAGCCCATACAATGAAATGTCTCTCTGTATTTGGCTCCTTCACAGTAAAAAAATTTAAAGGAAGCACAATAATATTCATAACCCAGACTCTGTGTATTTTCCACCTTTGTGCGGCTTCTTGTTCTATTACTTTTTCTATAAGTGTACTCTGTCTCTTTAAAGACTTTGTTTTATTTTTTAACTTATAACTCTCTATACTCTTTTTCTTCTCTCTTCCAAGCCTACATACATTTTTAAAACATGCTGTGACCCATTTAGAGGTCTTTTTCATCTGAACTTGTCTTTATTGCGTATCTCTAATCCTTTTCGGATCAGAAGCACTTCTTAAAATGCTAAGTGGCATGGCTAGGACTAAGGCTGCTTGCGTTTTGGCTCCTTCCAGTCCATTATAGTAGAGACCCATTCACTGCTTCTGAGGCTGCTGGGTGGGAACCGTCCTCACCACCTCAACTCTGGGTAGCACAGTGCAGTATATAAACCATTTTTATCTGAGCAATAGCTAAATCTGCCAAGCAGCGCACTTCACAGCTTGGAAATATCTCTGTGTATGGTGGTGGGGATCTGCCATGCTCTCTTGCCTGTGCACTC
The DNA here is from genome assembly GCF_000317375.1 of Microtus ochrogaster. NCBI lineage: Eukaryota > Metazoa > Chordata > Mammalia > Rodentia > Cricetidae > Microtus > Microtus ochrogaster. The sequence continues at coordinate 2,567,009 of NC_022017.1, forward strand.
CTAGCAGACCTGACCCTGTCACCTGCCCACGCGGGGAGTGCTGAGCTGTGGGCCTGTTCTCAGCTATTTTATCCTGACCCTGAGTAGGCACAAAAGCATCCAGACCCACAGTAGGTGGTGAGCATCAGCCCCAAATGTTTCAGACTATGTGGCAGAGGTTTCTGTCCCACCCGGTCCCACAGCTGAAGACCTCTTGTTCGTTCTTGGCTGCTCAGACTCAAAATAACCACACAGAAACTATATTATTTGCAATGCTGTTTGGCTAATATCTTAAGTGTATTTCTGACTAACTCTTATATCTTGAATTAATCCATTTCTATTAATCTGTGTATTACCACATGGCTGTGGTTGTGGTGGGCTCCAGTGGAGGCATCTGTCTCCTGTGGTCAGCTACATGGCTTCTCCTGACTCTGCCTTCTTTCTCCCAGAATTCAGTTTAGTTTTCTTGCTTAGATTTACTCTTCTAAGCCATTGGCTGAAAGCAGTTTTATTGATTAACCAATAAAAGCAACACATAGATAGAAGGACTTCCCACACTATCTCTCTCTCTCCCTCCCTCCCTCTCTCTATCAATCTTTGTATCTATCTATCTATCTATCTATCTATCTATCTATCTATCTATCATTTATCTATCTATCTATCTATTAATCTTTACATCTATCTATCAATCTTTACATCTATCATCTATCAATCTTTATATCTATCTATTTATCTATCTTCTATCAATCTTTACATCTATCAATCAATCAATCAATCTTTACATCTATCTATCATCTATCTACCTATCTATCTCTATCAATCTTTATATCTATCTATCTATCTATCTATCATCTATCTATCTATCTATCTATCTATCTATCTATCTATCTATCTATCTATCTATCATCTATC
>NC_022017.1:2567999-2568473 GCF_000317375.1 Microtus ochrogaster
TCTATCTATCTATCTATCTATCATCTATCTATCTATCTATCTATCTATCTATCTATCTATCTATCTATCTATCTATCATCTATCTATCTCTCCATCATCATCTATCCATCCATCCATCCATCCATCCATCCATCCATCCATCCATCCATATCAGTGTGAGGGTTCAGCAGTAGAGTTTTGCTTAGCATGTGTAAAATCTTATTTCCAAATCCCAGCACTGCAAATAAACATAAAGCAAAGCAAAACAAAGACAAACAAAAAACCCCAACCAGCCAACCAACAACAACAAAAAGGCATAAAATCTTAGCTTTATGAATAAGTCTTTTTGGAAAAAGAATATTAGTATTATCATTATTGTTATTTAAGACAAGGCCCCACTCTTTAACCTAGGCTGGCCTAGAACTTACTGTGTGTCCCAGGCTGTCCTTTAACCTAGGCTGGCCTAGAACTTACTGTGTGTCCCAGGCTGTCCTT
>NC_022017.1:2568573-2573573 GCF_000317375.1 Microtus ochrogaster
CTTTAACCTAGGCTGGCCTAGAACTTACTGTGTGTCCCAGGCTGTCCTTTAACCTAGGCTGGCCTAGAACTTACTGTGTGTCCCAGGCTGTCCTTTAACCTAGGCTGGCCTAGAACTTACTGTGTATCCCAGGCTGTCCTCTAACAGGTGGCAATCCTCCTACTTGGGTCTCCCAAGCACTGGCATTACAGACAAAAGCCACCAAGTCTGGATAAAATGTTATTTCCTTGGGTCAGCATTCTAAAGGTATCATTCTCATTGAGTCCTATCTTATGACAAAAAATTAAAGTAAGGCCTTGCACTTTTGGGACAAGAAAAACATAGTCATTTTATGATTCCACTGACCCTGCTGTGTAAAAGGAGACACAAAAGGAAAAGTTGGTAGTACTATAATACACATATTTTAAATAAGTTTTTCTTAAATCACTGAGAATTTTTTACATTTAAGCATTTTAATAATATTCATCTCCCACAGATCTAGCCCCATTCCCACCCCTCCCAAATGTGTCCTCCATCTTTTAAAAAATCAAGAAGTCTAATTTGTCCTGCATGTATAGCTATAAGGGGTTACCTGCTGAGGAGACATGGTCAACCTACCAGGGACACCCCTTGGCAGAAAACTGATTCTTCCTCCCCAGCATCCATCAACTGTGAACTACTTTTGGCCAGGACTGGGGACTTGTGGGCCCTTCACCATTCCCTATGTTTTCTTATGTAGAATCTTAGAACTGGTTGCTTTGGAACACAGAAAGAAGCAGTACTGTGTCCAAATCTGGAATTATTGTTCACTCGGCAGTAAATGTGGGCTGTCTGTTGCTAATGTTGACATTCTGAATAACTTCATCATCGATGACACAAACTTACAGAGAGGTAGAAAACTCCAGCAAGTTTTCTGATGAAAGGAAAATGCATTTTTTGCTCAGAGAGCAACTATTTCCGCAGCAGCTCAGTGTACTGGAAAGTGGTGAAAGTATTTTTCATTTGCATGTGACACCCATTCTGCAAGCCAAGCACAATTTGACCTGATCACAAGATGTCAGCAATACCCCCTTGTCAGAGTGACAAGCAAAAATCATATCCAGAGGTTTCCAAAAGATCCCTAGCAAAGCAATCACCTTTAGGGCATGTGTGTGTGCGCGCGCTCATCTCATGTGTGTGCGTGTGAGGGTACATGCATGTTGGAGTGAGGACATTATAGAGCATTCTGAGGCTAACCTGAGGTACATACTTTCAACCATATTTCCCCTCTTCCCCTCTCTTGTCTGTGGAAAGGCACTCTCTCCTCCTGAGAGGATAGTAGATGAGTTCTTGGATGTGTAACTTTCTTCTCTATTTCTTTTATTTGACATTAAAAACATATTAAAAGAAAGATGATAGGGGCTGAAGAGATGGCTCAGTGGTTAAGAGGATTGGCTGTTCTTCCAGAGGACCTGGGTTCAATTCCCAGCACCCTCATGGCAGCTCACAACTGTCTTTAACTCCAGTTTCAGAGAATCTAACACCTTCACAACAATGCACATAAAATAAAGTTAGATAGATTATTTCTTTTAAAAAAGAAAGAAGATGATTAAAAACATCCCAAGGATAACTCTGCCTACAGATTAAGGAAAACAAAACCAAACCAAAAACAGTCAAATGTGTTAAGGGAGCTATCACTACTATCACTAAGGAATGGGAAGTCAAAGAGCATGATGTCGTGGAAATTGAGAAGGGAGCACAATGCAAGAAGCAGCCTGGAAGAGAAGTCCGTGGGGACTGAGAACCCAAGTTGAGAAGAGCCAGAGTCAACATATAGGCATGTGGGAGCTATTAGGTAAGCAGCAGAGGCCCCTTCTCTGAAGAAGATGTGGCCTGTAGGCAGCTACAGTTGGAAGGAACAAATGTTGTCTATAAAATGGTTCTCTAAAGCAAAGATTGGCTGGATCCTTGTGCCAGACAGAGGGGAGAGGAAAGATGCCCACAAGACATTTGGGTGGTGCCAGTAATTTTTAGTTCTTTGTTGAAAGGTTAGTTACCCATGATGCCCTGCACCACTTGGTGTCACTGTTCTTGCTCCTCCCATATCTGCTGGAGGACACCTGATGCTCCCTGCCAATCCATTATCAGAAAAATGGTGCAATCTTAGTCAACTTGTGACCTTCCCAGGTTCACGCAGAGGTGTTCCCACCCCTCCCAGGGGCCCACACCCAGCTTTCAATCTGTCAATAGGCCCTTCTTGTTCTGTCTAGGCAGTGTGGAGTGTCCTCTGCTGGTACAGAGTTGTCGTTACACACAGACACTGCTTCCCAGAAGAGGTGCACAAGATAGGTTTCTGGGCACAGGGAGAGAAGATGCTGTGGTTGGAACAGTTCAGGAAGATTCTTGGCAGTGACAGCAGGAAATACATTTTACTTTGTTCTGCTCATTGATCGTGAAGATGTGGGGAAGAAATTAGACCTCTTGGTGTGGGAATTTGCAGGCAGTAGGTCAAAAGTCTTATCTCTGGAGACTGGGCTTGGTACTGAGCACTTGGGTTATATTGAGGGGGCTGGAGAGATAGTTCAGTGGTTACGAGTACTGGCTGCTTCTCCAGAGGACCCGGGTTTAATGCCCAGCACCTATATGGCAGCTGACAACTGCCTGTAACTCCAGTTCCAGGGGAATTTAACACCTTCACACAGACATGAAAGTAGGCAAAACACCAATGCACGTTACAAAAATATCCACTGAGAAGTTCAAGTCTTCAAAAGCTAGAAATGGGACAAAGAGGACTTGAAGGATTAGAGATGGTGATGGAGGGTGGGGTGTGATGGCCACTTTTGGTGAAGGTGAACCACACAACTCTTGTATGGAAGAGGTCAGGCTTCTTAGGAGTTATAGGGGTTCCTCTGATGAATGTTCACCCAGGCCCAACTGTCTGCATGGCAAGTGCTGTCCTGTGAGAATGAGTTAAGCTCCCTTAGAGACCTGGAATGTAGATGACTCTAGCTAGGGGGCGCTATAGAGAGACCACAAGTCTTAGAGGTAGATCACTTCCAGCTGTGAGAACCCAGTCTGTATTTGTTCCCCCTCTCTCTTCCTACTTCTTCCAGCTAGGGGCACTATGGAGAGACTGCAAGTCTTAAAGGAAGATTTCTTCCAGCTGTGAGAACCCATGTTTGTGTCTGCTCTCCTTTCTCTTCCCACTTCTTCCAGACTCTTTTTCTCTTTCTTGTTCCCACTATTCCCAGGTTCCTCTACTGAACTTCTAGAATATTTTGACCAGTTATTTGAAAAAAATGTAAAGGCATGGCTTTGGAATACCTTGTAGGCTTTTTGGAGAACACTTTTTTCTTGTTTATTTAAAAAAATTAGGGGCTGGAGAGATGGCTCAGCAGTTAAGAGCAATGGCTGCTCTTGCAGAGGACCTGGGTTCAAATCCCAGCATCCACATGGCAGCTCACAACCACCTGTAACTCTAGACCCAGGTGTCCCAGTGTTCTCTTCTGGCCTCCATGGGTGCTAGGCATGGGCCTATTGCCTACACATACATAGGTGCAGACCAACACTTATGCATATAAAATCAAAATGGAGAAATCTCCTAATTTGGAGAGAATGTTGCAGTTCTGAGGAACATGCCATGTAGCAATGATGTCAGGGTGGCCTAGCTTCTGAGGTCATTTTCAGGATGATGTGAAGCCCCCTATCTTGATTTTTACTAGAAAGACAAGCAGGAGGCTGGTGCAAGACATTCTGTAGTCTGTCAATTATGTTTTAAATACACACTGATTGGCCAGTAGCCAGACAGGAAGTATAGGCAGGACAACCAGACAGGAAGTAGAGGTAGGGCAATGAGAACAGGAGTATTCTGGGAAGAAGGAAGCTCTTCCCACAGTCCTATCCAGACACTGAAGAAGAAAGATGTGACCTACCCTGCTGAAAAAGGTGCCAAGCTATGTGGCTAACATATACTAGAATAATGGGCTAATATAAGAGTTAATAAATATACAATAAATATATATAATAAATATGAGTTAATAAAAAGCCCGAGCCTATATAAACTTAAGTTTATAACTTAAGTTATAAACCAATCAGTCTGTAACTTAAGGAGACCTCTGTGTGATTATCTATGGGGCTAAACAGCTGTGGGACCTGGTGGGAGGACAGAAACCCTCAACAAGCAGGCCCTCATGTTATAAGAGGCCATTGTGGTTTGGCCTCAGTCATGGGTAAGTACTGTCAGCTTTGTCCCTGGGATGAGGAGCCTTTGGGATGGTAGTCTTGTTGCCAACCTTTTCCTTTTTCTCTTCCCTCCCTTCCTCTGTCCCTCTCTCCCTCTCTCTGTGTATGTGTGTGTGTGGTGTGTTTACATGTGTGTACACATGCGCGTGTGTATGTTTGTGTGAGTGTGTGTGTACCCAAAAGTCAACTTGGTATTGTTTCTTAGGTGCTGTCTGCCTTGTTTTTTTTTTTTTTTTGTTTTTTTTGTTTTTTTTGAGATAGAGCTCTCGCTGGAGCCTGTGTTTCTTTGAGTATAATAGCCCAGCTGGTCAGTACAGCTCAGAATTGATTACAAGTGTACATCACTACTCTTGGCTTCTTACTTTGGCTCTGAACAATGGATTCAGGTCTTCATGCTGACAACAAATATTTTACTAACTGAGCTACCTCCTTATTTTCCTCACTCTTTTTTTTTCTAGACAAGGTTTTTCTCTGTAGCTTTGGTTCCTGTCCCGGAACTAGCTCTTGTAGACCAGTCTGGCCTTGAACTACCAGAGATCCACCTGGCTCTGCCTCTCGAGTGCTGGGATTAAAGGCGTAGGCCACCACCACACTTACTCATTTTTTTTAAAAGACTGATCCATCAAGTTCACCCACTATAGGAGCTGAAGAATTACCCACACTGCATATCTAACTTTAGGAAGATACACTGTTGCAGATGTTACCCACACTGAGCATTTAACTTTAGGAAGATACACTGTTGCAGATGTTATCCACACTGAACATCCAACTTTAGGAAGATACACTGTTGCAGATGTTAT
>NC_022017.1:2573673-2583600 GCF_000317375.1 Microtus ochrogaster
CCACACTGAACATCCAACTTTAGGAAGATACACTGTTGCAGATGTTATCCATACTGAGCATCTAACTTTAGGAAGATACACTGTTGCAGATGTTACCCACACTGAGCATTTAACTTCAGGAAGATACACTGTTGCAGATGTTATCATCCTGGTGGATATCCCTGAAGATACACCAAGCAGGTTCTCCTGGGATGTCTCTGAGGTAGGTCCTGCTGGGCTTAGCCAGGTGGAAGAAGGTGACAAGGTCATGGGGTCCTGGCTGAGACCCCATGTAGAACACTTCTCACATCCATCTGTTGGGAATGCTACTGCCAACTGGTTTCTTGCCTGGGCCAGGGCTAGGGAGAGGAGCAGTATTGCTGTCTGCTAAACAAACAAAGCCTACCCATCTGTATGCAAATGTTTTTCATCTCAGAGTTCCCCTCTCCCTTTTCAATGCATAGCACTCTCCATCCTTGAAAACTAGCTCACATGAGCTTCTTCTTCCCCAAATCTTGCATTCTTTTTTTCTATTTCCATTTTCTTGCTCTTGGTAGGCATGTCTGGCAGTGTGCCAGGTCGTGGGAGCCAGCTGAATGCCTGCCTGTTCTTAGCTATATTCCATCCTATCGTGTGCTAGCTCACAATTAGCTATGGTGGGTATTTTTATGCCATATAAATTACTTCACGTCAGGGCTTTCCTCCAGTGGAGACCAGATGCTAAACACTGACCCCACCTCCGCAGTGTGCATCTCTGTGTGGCCCTGGTTTCTAAGTCTCTCACCCATGGGTTAGTAAATTTCTTGAGGGAAGGGACTGCATCTTCTTCACCTTTTCATCCTAGGGATACAGCAGAGTGTCATATACTACAGATGAGCAGAGAATTCTTGCTCTTCAGTGACTTGAATGGAAAGGACTTAGAGGAAAGGACCCCACGGCACAGGTCTCTGGTTCACCAGTCCAGAAGAAAGCTTATCTGGGTTAGGTCTTGGAAGGTGAATTGAAGTCATGGGTGGAGGTGGGATGGTGGGTAGACAGGATCCCTAGGCATTTCTCATCTTAAAAGAAGGGCTTGTAAGTCAATATCTAGATACACAAACACATGCGCACACACTCACCTCAGAAAAGGGAGCTCACGAAGACCAAAGCAGCAATTGTACCAATGTCTAATTTTGTGAGCCAAGGAGCTTTTTCTTCAGGCTTACTAACAGGAGTATAGATGAAGGGTTACTTACATGGCACAGGGATAATTCAAAAGCAGAAAGCCCACCTGACATAAGGGATGACTCCCGAAAGCCTGCAGCCCTGAGCAAGCAGCTCCCCAATCTAAACATCTTCAGTTTTGATGACCAAAAGTCTCTGCTGACACCCATTGTTCAATCCCTTTATTCTGTAGGTAGGGCCCTCAAGAATTGTAGCTTCTGTTCTTTCTAGAGACCTGACTTTGTCCCAGATCTAGGTGCCCATTTGCCCTCAATTATACAGAATAGGAGCAGGGCCTAGGCTGAGTGCTTCGTTTCCACACCCTATACTGTCTCACACTCAACATTTCTACTCTTTATGCAATATGGCCATTGCTGTAAGTTGCTCCCGCTGTCAGCATAGCTGATTTCCTCGTGTCCTGATGAGGCTGAAAGAACATTCCAGGCAAGTGATGCCTATCTCCATGTTCCGGAAGAAAGAATGTAATGATTCTCAGGCGAGATCGCCCATGATCAGTGTACGACAAAACAGTTGTGTCTTAATTCCCACTGTGCTAACTGCTGAGGTGTGTTTGGGATGAGAGAAAGCCTATGGACTCCCTGGGAAATGCTCTGGTTTTGGCCGCATCTCCTCATCCGTCCTCTCTTTACAATGGGTAACAGGGAGTTCCGTGGTAAAGACATCAGACTTGGAGACAATGTGCTGTGCCAGAAGCCTTGTGCCACCACATGCCACCACAGAGAGGTACATGTTTAGCAGGAGCAGGAGAAATGCAGTCATTTCATGGCTAAGCTGTCACCTATGACTGCTGAGGCGCGGATTGGGCCCCTCTCCCTGCCCATCTACAGGAAAGTCAGTATGGAGGTATGGCTGATCTGGGCCTGACAGCCAGCCCAAGGGGAATCAGCACTGCAATGAAAGATTTAGACAGCTGTGAGGACACAGCTGTATGCTTCCTACTGTCCATCATCGTGGGTAATTGAGTGCTGACTGCGGAGTTCATTAGGCTCCCGTGCCTTTGTTCTGGCTGTAAAATTAGTGCTGTCTGGACTGGCACAGGTTGGGGAGGGAGCAGCTGGGCCAGAATTCTGCCTTGTCACCGACCTCCACGGTTCACTGAACTCGGTCTCTTCCTCTTAAATGTGACGATAACAAGCAGCTAAGGGGATCTCTGCCAGGTTTCTGAGACACCTGTGCTGAGGCCAGAAGGGAGAGAGTCCTTCAAGGGACAGAAAGCTTCAGCTCCGTTTTGTCCCACAGTGGGGGAACTTGGACCAGAGAGGGTGGAACTGACAGAAGTGGGGTTCCCTGACAGACATGGGGTCTGTAGTCCTCGGTCTTTGCTCTTTAGAGACTTATTGTGGGTGAAATGCTTTAGTACTGATTGTGATCATTTTAGGAGGAGGTTGTCAAGGAAAATGACATATACAAGGGTGACCTGCAGACACTATGAAGGGGGTCCTGTCCCTGCTGCTCCTCCTTGACAAGGTACTGAGTGTGGGATTACGTGCACCTGGGGTTCCACTTCCTTGATGGACAAGAGATGTGTCCTGCCCTTCATTCTCCCATGTCTTCAAGCACTCAAATGTCTTCTTTTGAGTGGGAATGCTAATGCCTCTGCTTGATCAGCACTTACTGGTCACACATATTGAGTTGTTGTACTGTACTCCATAAATATGTGCAGCTAAAACTTGAATAAAAAGCTCTTTTAAAAGCAAAAGTGGTGCCGGAGAGGTGGCATGGCAGAAGAGCAGAGTTCAGTTCTCAGCATCTATGCTGGTCACAGCTGTCTGTAACTCCAGCTCCGGGAAAATCTGACTGCCCTTTCTGCCCTCAGTGTGCCATGAGAGTGCAAGTGCGTGTGCACACACACACATGCACACACACGCACACACATGCACACACACGCACACACACGCATGCACACACACATGCACACACACGCACGCACACATGCACACACACACACGCACACACACACGCACACATGCACACACATGCACACATACACACACAGACACACACACATGCAAGTGCACACATGCACACACACGCACACACAAAAAATTTTAAAAAAAGCTAAGTCCTTCTGTTATTAGGAAGCCCATTTGCTATAGCTGCCATATAATGATTGGGTAGGGAACCCAGAGATAGCTGGGATTGGTAGGAAGAAGGGGCAGATGTTGCAGGGAATGGGGGGGGGGGGCTGAGAGATGGGTTTGCACACTGTGGGTAAGGGGTGCACCATCAGGCATCGAGATGACATCCAGGAGATCTGGGTGTTTTCAGTTCGCTATCATGGGACTAGCACTTCTTTTTTTTTTCTTTTTTCTTTTTCTTTTTTTTTTTTTCGAGACAGGGTTTCTCTGTAGCTTTGGAGGCTGTCCTGGCACTAGCTCTTATAGACCAGGCTGGCCTCGAACTCACAGAGATCCGCCTGCCTCTGCCTCCTGAGTGCTGGGATTAAAGGCGTGCGCCACCACTGCGCGGCGGGACTAGCACTTCTAAGTGGCTCTGTGATGTGTGCCAATCATGGGTAAGGGGAAGCACATGATTTGCACTGGGAGTCATGCTGGATGTTGCAGGTGAGATGTTCCTTTGGCTAGTCCTGGCACTGCTCTCTCTTCTCCACAGTCAGGAAACAAAGGCAACCAGGGCTGGGTCACCCTTGTGCAGTCAGGAAGGTACTATGTGATGAAGGTGGGCTTCAGTCCAGCTGTGCAGAGTGGGTATGTGTCCTGCACAACGGGAGCAGGGCTTAGGGTTGGCGCATCCCCACCCCTCCCATCAACTCTTCTGCGGACAGTCTGAGCTCAGGACAGGACTGCTGGTATGCTCAATATGGTCCCATGCCAGGAACTTTCTCCTCAAAACAGATAATCCCTTAAAATCATTTCCATGGGGACACCACAGGCATTGAAAAATAAATGCTGGACCTGGGGGGCAAAGAGAAGCCCCAAATGATAAGAAAAAGCTCCTTCCACTCCTGGGCAACTCTCCTTCCTGATGTCTCGGGGGAAGAGGAAGCATGACTGCTCGGCCTTAGGTGGCAGAAAGGGGCCAAAGTTTGAGACAAAGGTGAAATCTGCTCTTAGTGAGTTCCTGCCTCATCTAGTGTGATGCTCTATGACTCAGGATGGGACCAAACTACTCAGAGGGCCATGGTGCCAGGCAGCAGTACTGCAGGGCGAGGCCAGGGACTGGGACGGTATCTCTTGTAGGTGGAGCACTCCCAGGCAGGAGCTGGGCTCCGTGTCCGCAGAGCTCATCTAGGGGAAGGATGAGAAGGGAGAAGTCCAAGAGCTGTTTGGTAAGAGACCAAATTTGAGAGAGGAGTGGGGCAAATGTGTCCATCCTTTAGCACCAGAAATCACAGCAGGTGCCAGCTCCCATTGGCAGCAGGCACTGGCTCCCTGCCTCCCAGGTGCTTTGTCCTTCCCTCCCAGGGACATTCATTCACCTAGACACCCATCCTCTGTGTCTTCTTTTGAAGAATACTGAATCCAGGGCTTCACGCTCTGTCTTGCAGAGGTTGGGTACTCCCTATGGTGCAGTGGCAGCCCAGATTTATGCCTGGACTCTCACTGCCCCTGAATCAGGGCTTTGGGGCGAGGTGGCCCTAACCTCTTTTGGTAAAGTCTTTGTCATCACACAGGCACTGTACTCAGGCCAACATGGTTTTGTGTTCCAACGTCAACAGGACAGGGGCCTCTGAAACACATCCTTTAAAAGTTCCATGGTGCTTTCCTGCTGATTTCACACACCCAACAGGAGGTAAGTGGTGCTCCCTCCTCACAGAGGGGGAGGATGACAAGATTGCCTGTCCCTTCACGTTTGTGGCGTATGGACTCCTGAGACTCTTCTTCCTCATATTCAACCTGATAACTTACAGAGCCTCTCTCCTAATCCGGTGTCCTTAAATCTCCCTGCAGCCCCTCCCACTCTGTGCTGGTCCACCCAGAATCTCCACCCTCTAGGGTGTGAGCAGAAACCAAGAGAATCCAGACACAGCAAAGTTCTTTCCACACGTGTCTTGGTATGTGCTTGGGGAGCAGCAGCCTAGGAAAGGACAGCCAATTGGGATCTGATTGGGCACCGCCATGTGCTAACGTTGGTTCTTGGAGCTATGGCCTGGAGCAGCAGGAAAGTGAGGGCAGTTCAGGACAGAGGCTCCTATATTTAGGTCATAAAGCCTGTGAACAGATTCCTTCTCCCGGTCAGCATTCGAGTTTATACAGATTGCCCAGAGCCCAACCAGGGACTCCTGCTCATGAACCAAGCTGAGACATTTGTGATCTGAGAATCCCAAGTGCTGTTTGACACTTAGGACCTGGTATAAGAGAAGAAGGGGGCATGAAGGAAAAACTGTGAGGGGCAGAACAGGGAGCATTAGCTTAAAGAATAAAGCCGTCTCTCGGGGTTGGCAGCACAGCAGAGCTGGACTGGAATCGTCCTGGGGAGAGGAGGAGGGCAGGTTGTAGAGGAGGTCAGGAGGGCGAACGCACTGTACCACTAGCCATCTGGAGTCCACAGAGATGCTGCAAGCCCCTGCCATGAGCATCATAAACAGATGTCCTGGCCACAGACCCTATACCTTGGAGAAACTCTCCTGTCCACATGCCCCACTTTTTCATGATTCTCTTCTCACGGGGCTGTTAGTGGATTGAGAATGAGAGTAGGAAAGTAGACACACACACACACACAAAGATACACACACTCACATATACTCACACATGCACACAGACACACACTCACATATACACAGACTCATAACATATACACACAGACAGACACAGGGACAGAGATATACACACATTCACACACATACATACACAAACAGAAAAAACACACATAGACACACACAGAGACGCATACAGACACACTCACATATACACACACTCACACATATACACACAGACATAAACATACACACACGCATACACACACACACACACATACACACACATGCACACACACTCATACACACACACACACGCACCCACACAGGAGCTACTGATCCGATGAGAGCACACACAGGTTCCACCAAGGATGCCAGAGAGAAGAGGCGCAGCCGCTCCAGCCAGTTGCCTCCTGCTCTGCTTCTGGGGAACAGTAATTCCAGATTCTTTCTCTGCTGTGGAATGGGAGGGTCTGGGGAGATCTGCTCGGTGAAAACAGGCCCTCTTTTTGCTTCCCAGCATCTGTACTTAGCAGGGCAAGGATAATGTATGTTGGCAATGATCTGGCTTCATGGATTTGCCTGGACAAGCCTGCTATAATATCTTCATCGTAAAAATTCTGACACTATAATTTTTCTTACCAGAGAGGCATTATTTCTAATTGACAGTGAATGACTGGCGTGGAGGCAAACCTTCTGCAGTGAGGATTCTGCTCAGACACTGGTGATACTGGCATCTTTGGGTATTCCTCGTTGTGAGAGACACATCGCGGACACATGCAGACCTAAACAAGGCGGGTGTTGAGGTGAGCGGCCCACACAGTCTAGTTGTCTGAGGGAGGAGAGGGCTGGGAGATGATTATACATTGCCAGATACTCCAATAATTTAGAAATTTCTTTCAAGTATTCCTACATGATGGCTGTGGCACCCCAGAAGAGGAGGTGAAGTCACCCCTGCCAGTACCTTAGAGAAGATGCTGAGGAAGAGAGATTAGAGCTACAAAGCAGGGCCAGAGTGGTTCAGCTCCATTATGAAGGCTAAAAGGAGCTCCAAAGAGTTGTCTCTGTGTGGGTCTGCTCTAGACTCTGTGAAGGAGCTGAGATGACCACCTGCTAGGAGCTCACAGTCTGGGACATCGAACACAAGGAAGCTTGTCTGTTCGGGTCAGTTGTTCACCCCACAGGCAAAAGCTCATCCCCAGCTGGTGACACCTGGCTGCTTTCCCTTCCTGTCCCGTCCTTGGAGTCCCTGAGGTCCACCTTTCCTTTGAACCTGCCTGGGAGCGGCTGGAAGCAGGGTGGCACTGAATGATCTGTCCCTACGCTCCCCAAGATCTGCTCCAGCTCTCCAAAGGGCTCATCTCTGAACGTTCTTGAAGCATGGCTGGTATCTGAACCCTTTGGCTCTGTAGCCCAGCACCCACATTTCACAGAGGAGAAACCCAAAGTCCAGAATGGCTAGGCTAGTGGTCACGAGTCAGAGGACTCAGGTCCCCTGACACCTTCTCCAGTGGTCTCCCATGGTCACTAAATCCTTCAGACCACAGGTGATGAATGGGGCCGAGTGAGGTGACATATCCAGGTGATACCTCTGCTCTCTGGTACAAGGACTTGACCTTTGCTCCTAAACACGCTCTTCCTAGGTTACCACACAGCTTCCGTTGTAAAAGTCTGCTAACCAGAGGTGAACACACTTCTCTGAATACCTGATGGGCTGTGAAGTGTGCCCGAAGCTCATAAAAATGTAATTCGGGTCATAAATTTAATACATCCTGGGTTAATGACTACACTAGCTCTATTTTTAATAGCTCAATTAGCAATGATTTCATTTACTTTTTGTTTTGTTTTGTATTTAAAAGGTTTGTAAAGAAGAATCATCAAGATCCATTGTTTTTGAGGTCAAGAAACAAAAAGTTATTAGAAGAGTTCTGAACATTTGCCTTTCCCCAAATCCTTGAGGCAAAAATCTTCCCCAGGATGAAGTCTGTGGCTGTTCTAGATGGTTTATAAAAAGGTTATTGCTACACCAAGAAGCAGGGATTGCTTGGATTTAGGTTTTTAAAATAAAAGTTGTTTTAATGCATATTTTGATTCATTTTGGGGGGAGAGGGCATCGCTCCACCAGCACCCCTACAATAATCCCTGCGGAGGAGATAGAGAAACTTTGACAAGAAGAAGGAGCTCTTCCCACTGGTGCTGAGGGAGGGGAGGCCAGGTGTGAATTATGACCGTCGGTGGTGCTAGTGTGGTATGGGATTGGTAGGAGAGCTCGCCACTTTTGAGGGGCTGAGTGAGAAGAGGGCAACCCTGAACATGGAAGACCCTGGGGAGCCTCTGACCCACGAGGACAGCATAAGCCCGTGACTGTGACGATGCTTCTGTTCAGATTCTGACTAGGGTGGGGTGGGATATCTGACTACCTGGTTCTTCCAGGTTTGAGTGGCTCTGTAGGAAATGGATGAGAGCAAGCACGCGGGTCTGGCAGGGAGAATGTGGTCCAGAGCAACCATATGGATGGAAGGAGGATTGGTACTGGAATAGCAGAGCTGTCCATGGATGGCCCTTTGCAGTTTTCTCTGGAAGAATGGGAGCATGGAGCCACACACTATGTTAGCATATTAGCCAACAGGGGACAGGTCTCCACGAACCTTTAGGAAACGGAGTTGATGCAGCTGCAGATCCACTATGTAGAGAACAAATCCACAATACAGAATACAGTATTCTGGGCCGGAAAGCTGGGCATGGAGGTACATGCCTGTAATCCTCACACTAGAGAGCCTAGAGAAGGAGGACATTGAGCTTAGTGCTAGCCTGGGTTATGGGATCCTGTTTCAAAATACACACACACACACACACACACACACACACAATTAAAATTAAATTACATATGTCATATATGTTCACAGCAAAGAGAAAGAAGTGACATTCATTCATTACCAAGTTTAAACAAGGTTCTATGCTGGTGTCTTCTTTCATTGGTTTATTGATTTGTCTTTTCACTAATTACTGCATTCCACAAACATACGTCAAATGCTTGCTGGCTACCGGGCCTGCCCCTGTCCTCGTTGTCCATCTGTTTCTGAAGCTTGCACACCCACTTTCTCCAGAAGCCTGGCATGTGTGTCCTGGAATGCCCTCATTCTGGGGACTGTCCTGCAGAGCGAGGCTTATGGGAAGTGGCGGGTAGCATTCCCAGTAAAACAGCCAGTTTGACCAGGACCCCTTAAAAACAGCAGCCATATGCTTATTTTTCAAGAAATGGGGTGAACAGAGCTCAACCTACTAAAAAATGAACAGGTTAGGTAATACATGAGGGGCGGGGGAGGCTAGCGTTGGAATGGGGAACTGGGTCAGGGCCTGGGACTTGGACTGAGTAAGCAGTTTAGAATAATCGTTTACAAAGCAAGGCCCTGGAGGAAGAAGTTGAGCAAGTGGCTCCAGCTGGGAGCCTGCCAGGCTCTGTCCCACCTTTCCTTGCAGCCACTGGCGCTGCTATGCGCTCTCTGGAGCAGCATGTTGGTGCTCAGAAGGGGGCTGCAGGCAGTGCTGGCATGCTGGCCACCGTGGGACACTACTGGCTCCACTCTGGGTTTTTGCCACTTTCAGCGATCAGGAGCTGGAGGAGGAGGGCTGTGGTTTATTTTCCCTTTAAACACTGCAGCTAGTACACAGACGCTGAAAGGGAGATGAGAACTTGTTCGAAGTTACAGAAAGGGACTCTGCTAGAGGCACAGACCTGCGACCACTCCTGCAGTGGGATCTTCAGGGACTACAGGGGAGGCTGCAAGACTCAGGCAAGGTCAGCACTGGAGTCCTGCACCAGGGCCAGCCTGCAGTCCCAAACCAAACCTGAGAAATCAGATTTTGGTCACTGGCTCATTCCTGGGGTGCCTATGACGGGAGATAGAAGTTTCTGGTAAAGATGAATATGACCTTGGCTCTTCCCTGCATAAGTCTAGGGACAAGATCACTGTACCACGAGAATGATTGTGCCAGGAGGCTGTGAGGAGCACGCTCCTAGGGAGCTGTGGAGTGGAGGCACGCTCCTAGGGAGCTGTGGAGTGGAG
>NC_022017.1:2584025-2585212 GCF_000317375.1 Microtus ochrogaster
GCACGCTCCTAGGGAGCTGTGGAGTGGAGCACGCTCCTAGGGAGCTGTGGAGTGGAGCACGCTCCTAGGGAGCTGTGGAGCGGAGGACTTCTTCCTGCTATCAGCACTCGCACCTGCTCAGGCTTGAGAACCTGCTCCCTTCTGCTTTCCTCCGAGGACTCAGGCTTCTGCGCCACTGACCAGCAGACAGCATTTGCAAAACCCTGAGAAGCACCAGGGACTTGGGCTTTGCTGGAAGCAAAATTCCTGCTGTCCTGAGAGAAAAGAGCCGTGCTTTCACCAGGAGTCTAATGTTCTTGTGGTACAGGGAAGCTCTGGAACACAGGTTCCTATGGACATGAACATCAAACCGCAGCCAGTCCTAGTCTTAATTCCCATCTCATCCTTTCATGATGCAAAACATGCTATATTTAAAATTTATGGAAATTATTTTTCAAAAGGTAAAATTAAAAAGAAATACAAAGAAATATAATCTTACGTAGCAGCTGAGTCCTTCTAACCTCCACTTTTCAATAGAGGAAAAGGATTTATTTATTTATTTACTTTGATTCTTTGATTTTGATACACCACAGACTGGGTCTAGAAGGGACAGGTGCCCAGTGGAGATTGGTGAGAACAAAATTAAAATGTTTATGTTAACCAAGTGCTGGGCAAGAAACCAGGACAGGGCAAATGCTCACTAAATGTTTATTCCTTTTCTGCATTTAGGGATTAAGACCCCTCTGAAGCTCGCGTGGTCCCCCTCAGCAGAGTCACGGTGGAGTAATGGACAATTAGTGCGTTGGTTAGAGATGTCCATAGATAGTGTGACACATTTGGCTTTGGACTGAGACTCTAAAGCTTTTAGCTTTTTAGTTTATTTGCATGATTGTAATTATATAAACCAGACTGGAACACTTCGAGAGACTCTTGGATTGCTTTGGTCAGCATTCTTTTACTGCAAATCAGAAAGCTCAACAAGTTCCTTGTTCCTTATCTCTGCTCCTACCCCTGTTGAGCAGTTACCACACAGCCCTGAGAGAGGGGAGAACAAAGGGTAAATAAAATTCACTGAGTTTCAGTTATTAACAGCAGCCATATCTTTCACATGTCATCTTCTTCTTCCTCTTCCTCTTCCTCTTCTTCTTCTTCTTCTTCTTCTTCTTCTTCTTCTTCTTCTTCTTCTTCCTCTTCCTCTTCCTCCTCCT
>NC_022017.1:2585312-2593508 GCF_000317375.1 Microtus ochrogaster
TTCTTATTCTTATTCTTATTCTTATTCTTATTCTTATTCTTATTCTTCTTCCTCTTCCTCCTCTTCTTCTTCTCCCTCCTTCTCCTCCTCTTCCTCTTCTTTCTCCCTCTTTTCTTTCCCCCCCCGTCACTTCCTATAGGTGAGGAAACCGAGCAACCGAGGCTCACAAAACAACGTGACTTATACAATGCCATTTCTCACAAACAGTGAAAGTTTGACATAAACCATTAACCTAGAGACTAGCATACTGAGGTTGAAAGGAAAAGAAAATATCTTTGTCTCACTCAAAATACCAGCATTATAATAGCATAGTTACTAAAACATTGCATATCAATTTTCTACTCTGTAGTTAAGGCAACAAAGCCTCAAAGTTTAATTCAAGGCCATACAGCCAATAATGGCAAAACTGGGGCTTAAACCTAGATTCTGACTTTGAGTTGATTGTGTTTCTCCGCAGCATCTGTTCTGTATGCATAGTCACATAGACAGCAGAGACGGCCTGAATTTGGTGTAAGGGATAAACTCCAGATAGACAGCCTGGCTGGCTGATTTTATCAATGCTCACCCATTTTTAATGTCAGTGAAGGACCTGCCTTCTCATTGCCTTCAGACTCACAAGGCAGCAAGCACATGGTTTCTGAGCAGCGGAGTCGGTCCACACTTCGGATCTCAAAGCCATGCAGTCTGCGCAACACTTTCACGTATGCCCAGAGTCACACAGACTTAAGAACAGAACTCTTCCCTTCACCCTTCATTCTGTCTGAATTCATGCAGAAAGCAGCAGAGTTGATGGTCCTAAAAGTTCACGGAGATAGGGCCTAACAGGATCCCTTCCCTAGAGTTTGGCTGTGTGTATGTTTGACTTTGTCTGGGAAGAAAGGGTCTGAGATACTCTGAGAAATGGCTACACTGTTGCAGTATGGGAGGCCAGTTTATCTCTACGAGCAAAGGCTGATTCTTCACCACAGTCACAATATGTAGAGACTGCCCCTCTACTCCTTTTCCTTGGGCCACACGGAAGCAAGAGAGCTGGAACATTGGAGTGAGTGCTCTCAGAGTCTCAAACCCATCTCTCTCCCTTGATTGTAAGCCCACACAGGCCTGGGTGGTGACTAGCTTCCCATGGGTAGGTCCATAACAGGGAGTAGCATTTTGCAGGACATTTTTTTTCCAAGTTGAGAAACCCAAATCCTAATCTCCTCTTCTGATGATTTTACAAAAATCAAATTGCGTGGCAGATGCACAGATAAACAGGAGTTCGCAATCAAAGCAGGTTCTGGAATAGAGCTGATTAGTAGATGTTTTAATGGCCATTAGGTTGATAATCACTCACCAAGAATAGCTTCCAGGCAGACCAAACCCAAGCATAAGTGGGCCCACACCCAAACTGGCCAACACCTAGTTGGCAGGTATATAAGGGGACCCTGCGAGTCTCCCAACACCACAGTTCAGTCTCCAGCCTTGAATCTTCTCGGATCTTCTACTTTCCTTGCTGAGCAAAAACCATCATGAGTTGTCAGATCACGTGCAAGTCTCGAAGAGGAGGAGGCGGAGGAGGAGGAGGCAGATTCCGGGGCTTCAGCAGTGGTTCAGCTGTGATCTCTGGAGGGAGCCGGAGATCGACCAGCGGCTTCTCCTGCTTGAGCCGCCATGGTGGTGGCAGAGGAGGCTCTTGTGGAGGTGGCTTTGGCAGTCAGAGTCTTGTCGGCCTTGGAGGGTACAAGAGCATCTCTACTAGCGTGGCTGGCTACGGTGGTGGATTTGGTGGCAGAGGTGGCAGTGGCTTTGGAGGCGGCAGCAGCTTTGGAGGCAGCGGTGGCTTCGGAGGTGGCTCTGGTTTTGGAGGAAGCAGAGGATTTGGAGGCGGTGGCTTCGGAGGTGGCTTCGGAGGTGGCAGTGGCTTTGGAGGTGGCAGTGGCTTCGGAGGAGGCAGTGGATTCGGTGGAGGAGGCTTTGGCGGAGGCCGCTTTGGAGGAGGCGGAGGCTTTGGAGGCTTTGGGGGGCCTGGAGGATTCCCTGGTGGAGGCATCCACGAAGTGTCAGTCAATCAGAGCCTCTTGCAGCCTCTTGATGTCAAAGTAGACCCAGAGATCCAGAACGTGAAGTCTCAGGAACGGGAACAGATCAAAACTCTCAACAACAAATTTGCCTCTTTCATTGACAAGGTGAGTCTGAGAGGCGGCTCCTTCTGGGATGAGATGCTGTGCTTGTGTGCTGGATGAGAAGGAAAGGCTGGACTCTCTCAGTAGTCTTTGTGTGGCCACCAAAGCCAGGGCCTTGGTGAATTCCAAACGGGCTAGATGTTGGTTTTGGGAACCACACATTCTACAACTGCTGCTTTTCATTTTGATTTTCAGACCAAATAGATACTATTTATAGAAAAGTTTGATGTCATAGACAAGTAGAAATAGGCAAGTAGTAACAGAGCATGTCAGGCCAGGTGATGGCAGGATTGGAAGGTGATAGCGAGAAAGGGTAGATTTTGTCTTTCCTAAGTGATTGAAATATGTATGGGGATGAATAGAACCCTATCCCTCAAGAGAATCATTCTCATTTTGGTGACCCATAAAATCTTTATTGGTGTCACTTTGGGGTGTTACTCTCTTGGTTCCTCTGCCTTGAATTAGACAGGAATTTACAAGGTTCTTAAATCTCAGGTGGAGGAGCCCTGCCCACACCCCGGGACTCTATTTGGTGCCATCTGCTACTGGGCCAGCAGATGCCTGCTTTTTGTTTTCTCTGGAATTTATGGGACCTTGGCAGAGTACTAGGATGGGGGAGGGAAATGCCTGGAGTCTAGGGAGCAGCTGCGGATGAAGCAGGGATCAGGAAGTCGTGGTGAGGAAGCAGAGAGCTCTGAGAGCAGAGCGGGTTCTCTACAGCCCATGGGCGAGGCTGGAGGGCTCAGAAACCCAGCCTCCCTCGGATGGTGAGGGTGAAGCAGTGTGGCTTCTGCATCTTCCAGAGCAACAGCAGAGGTTCCTGGGGACAAGAGTGGCTCACTGGTGTAACAGGTGACCTGGACCTTATGTATTCTTCCCCTGGTTACTGTAGGTTCGGTTTCTGGAGCAGCAGAACCAGGTGTTGCAGACCAAATGGGAACTTCTACAGCAGCTGGATGTGGGCACCCGCACCACCAACCTAGACCCCATCTACCAGGCCTATATTAGCACGCTCAAGAAAGAGGTGGATAGGCTGCTTGCAGAAAGAACCTCGCAGGACTCAGAGCTGAACAACATGCAGGATCTTGTGGAAGACTTTAAGAAGAAGTAGGTGACAACGGAAACCCCGAGAGGAGATAGCCATCCATTCACTCATCTCTCAGCAGCAGTTATACGGGTGCACCAGGGTGGTGAGGAGGGGCATCTTTGTTGATG
This sequence comes from Microtus ochrogaster, assembly GCF_000317375.1. NCBI lineage: Eukaryota > Metazoa > Chordata > Mammalia > Rodentia > Cricetidae > Microtus > Microtus ochrogaster. The sequence continues at coordinate 2,588,690 of NC_022017.1, forward strand.
ACAAAGAAGGCAGCGTTTGGGGGGCTATATATGCTTGAGTTAATGAATAGAACGCTACTCTCATAGTTTTAATCTAAGCATTTAAAGAGAGTTTCATTTTCCAGTAGAAAAGGGAAAGAAGGGAGCTGTCTAACTGCTGTTGCCTTCTGGGGGCTCAACAGGTACGAGGATGAAATCAACAAGCGCACATCTGCGGAGAATGAGTTTGTGACGATTAAAAAGGTGAGCAGGAGCCTGCCCTAGGCAGGGCAGGGTAGGACCACCGTACACCTCGCCATGTCTACAGGGACTCCAGAAAGCAAAGTGTTAGTCTAGGTCCTGCAAGGGTTTTGGAGAACAATCTAGGTAAATTCAGGAGACTTTGGATGGACGAGTAGAATGGGAGGCATGAAGAATGATGACGGATACAGAAGCCATCTCTCCTATTTGGGGGAACACACATGACTCAATCAGGAAGGGTAGAAGTCAGCAAGGTTCAGCTCACTACAAGCCGTCATGATACTGGGCTGTGTGAGCAGCTGATCTAGGCATGGAGCTCTCTACAGAGGTGCATGGTAGTTTATATGCTAAATGAGGGTCCATGCAGACACAGCTCATCTGGAAGTGCCTGAGATGCTGGAGGCAGCTAACTTGCAGGGACTAGGTGGAGGCAGCAGAGAGAATCTGGGACACACTCAGGGGGCCATGTGAGTTGCTCCAGAGGCCTCTAACTTCTCTGCAGGATGTGGACAGCTCCTACATGGACAAGACTGAGCTGCAGGCCAAGGTGGACTTACTGATGCAGGAAGCTGAGTTCCTGAGAACACTCTATGATGTGGTAAAGAAAGCTGTCCCCACAGACCCTTACTTTCTACCTTTCCCGCTAAAGAAAAGTCCTTTCCAGTTGAAAAGTCTGCTGAGATGGGATCGTTGACTGCCTGATGTCAATGCAGTGAGGTCATTGCAGTCCTCTAAGAGGTTTCCCTAGAGCAGGGTTGGGGGGAGAGGAACTTCTTTTGATGTCATGTGAGGTTTGGAAACACCAGGTCAAAGTCCCTTTTCTCCATCACCTCTATGTCCACTGCTTTCGGAAGAGACCTTTATACTCCATGATACTGTGTCCATTAAACTCCAGCGGTTAGAACGCATCATGCTTCCTGCTCACTCCCCAGTCCACTTCTGAGATAGGAAGGAAACTTATAGGAATCTGCCATGGGCCAGGTTCTTTCTGGGGCCCACTGGCATCGTGGAGAAGGCATTTTACTAGGGTGCCCATGAACACTTTTTTGCCATCATCTCCACCCCGAGGATAGCCCTGTGGTGATACCACTTTCATCTCACCCAAAGCATGCTTTGTCTGAGAGTCCACATTTCCTCAATGCCAGGGAAGGGAGGCCTCTCACTGTAGCTGTGGGTGGAACACTGGTTAATTAGTGTGTGTGTTGTAGGAACTGTCCCAGCTACAACAGACTGTCACTGACACCAATGTCATCCTGTCCATGGACAACAACCGAAGCCTTGACCTGGACAGCATCATCTCTGAGGTTCAGAGTCAATATGAGATCATTGCCCAAAAGAGCAAGACCGAGTCAGAGGAGCTGTACCACAGCAAGGCAAGTCCTGGGGATATAGAGGGAACCACACTGACCTCACTCCTATCGAGGTCATGTCCAGGTAGGGCACTGGACTGTTTGTCCAATGAAAGTTGAGCATCATTCCTAAGATAGTACAGAGAATGGCACTGAATCCTCGGGGCCATGTGAGATGGTTTCTTGGGTTGGTTGCTCATCCCTGGCCTGTCATTGGTCTTCTTTAGCTCAGGCTAAGCCTTTGATGGGGGAGAGTCTTATGTTTTGTGTTGATTTCATTGGTTAAATAAAGAGACTGCCTTAGCCCTTTGATAGGACAGAAAATTAGGTAGGCGGAGTAGACAGAACAGAATGCTGGGAGAAAGAAAGCCGAGTCAGTGAGTCGCAATGATTCTCCCACCCAACACAGATGCAGGTTAAGATCTTCCCTGGTAAGCCACCTTGTGGGCTACACAGATTATTAGAAATGGGTTAGATCAATATGTAAGAGCTAGCCAATAAGAGGCTAGAACTAATGGGCCAAGCAGTGTTTAAATAAATACAGTTTCCGTGTAATTATTTTGGGTATAAAGCTAGCTGTGTGGGCAGCCGGGTGCCAGGAATGTAAGCCCACTGCTCCTTATCACTACAAGCCTTGCTCAGACAGAACGTCCCTGTGAACTGTTTCCTTTGCCCTTGTCAGTATGAAGAACTCCAGGTCACTGCCGTGAAACATGGGGACAGCTTGAAAGAGATCAAGATGGAGATCAGCGAGCTGAACCGCACAATCCAGAGGCTGCAAGGGGAGATATCCCATGTGAAGAAGCAGGTGAGGCCTGGGGCTCTGGATAGGTCCCCCTTTTGTCATCTCCCCCAAAGTGTAGGGGAGGGATAGAGAGACAGAAGAGAAACTGAGAAGTTCTAATCCAGTTTACACCAATCCCAGTCTCCTCCAGATCAATGCTATTTAAGACCCTTAGAGTAGTTCAAGACACATTCTGAAGAGAAGATCAGCAAAGGGGAAGCACTGCTTGACTCAAAGAGAGCAGCAGCAAATACAGCAAGATCTTGTTCGGCTTGCTGTGACTGCAGACACAACTTCCTGTTCCATTATGGCACAGACCCTAGACAGCAGCTGTGCTATGTTCACAGAGGGCCAATGAATGGGAGGGAGCTGGTCCACGTTGGACATTGGCTTAGGATATGATTTCTGGGGCAGAGTCTGCTTCATAGGTAGCGGAAGTTCTGCAGAATAGCATTTCTTCATTTGCACAGAGAACTGGATGGATGATGAGTTCTTGTGTTTGGAGGGTCGGGGTCATTGCAGCGAAAGCCTATGGGTCCAGTCAAAGGGCTGAGGGAGGAAGATAGGTCAGGGACAGCAGCTACAAGTCATGGCACAGCTGTCTACAACATCTGTTAGCTCCAAAGGGAGTCCCCAAGACTTCCAGGGCCAGTGATTCGGTTTCCCACAACTGCGTGTTTTGTCCTTCATCCCCTCCAGCATGCTGAGCCTACTCTGTTTTTCCTCATAGTGTAAGAGTGTGCAAGACTCCATTGCAGATGCGGAGCAGCGTGGAGAGCATGCCCTCAAAGACGCCAGGACCAAGCTCACTGACCTGGAGGAGGCCATGCAGCAGGCCCGTGAGAACCTGGCCCGGCTGCTGCGTGACTACCAGGAGCTCATGAACACTAAACTGGCCCTGGACGTGGAGATCGCCACCTACCGCAAGCTGCTGGAGGGCGAGGAGTGCAGGTGAGGGTGTCGTGGTGTACACTCTCCTGTCTCCTGGAGCCAGGGCAGGAGCGAAGGGAGAGAAAACTGAAGACTGGGCAGGGCCTCTGGACAGTGAGATTGGCATCAGTACGCTTCTCCAAGCAGACATTCAGGACGAGAGTGACAGTATTTTTCTCTTATCAATAGAGAAGGTGGACAGGACCTGTTACAAGACATTAAACTAGGTGACAATGGAAACATCCTGGTCTTTAAAAGACAAAACAAATGACAGGGACATAGGTAGCCAGACTGAAGGCTTGTCTCTAAGACTGTAGAGTGACTAGCTTCTTTCCCTTCCACAGTTTGGCTCTGAATGGGGAGATGGCATCAAATGTGTTGGAGGGACACACTTTGTTCTTTTAAGAATGACAAACTGAATCATTTGACTTCTTTAAGAGGAGGACTTTGTTTCCTCTGTTATCAGCATCCTTAGGGACTTGAGGTGGCTGAAGCTATTGGGAGGGAGAAGCCCTGAGTGTCTGCAGCCCTGGGCACCAGTAGTTAGCATAACATAGGAGCCGCCTTTCCTGCACTCTTCTGAGAGTCAGTGCCCACTGTTCCCACGAAGGAGCTGGCAGGCACCGGAATCTGGCCTGAAGCAGCCAAGGCTTCAGTGGAAACAGGAGGCAGGGTCTCTGGCGAGGGGTGGGGCAGTTTCACAGAGTTGCAGTTCCTTCTGCTGCATGTTCATGGTGCAACCTCATTTTGAAATGGGGTGTGGCAAGGATTCTGGAGAGCAGAGTCCCCGAGGTGGCTGTAAATACAATGTAGAGTACACAGTCAGAGGAGATTTGGCCTTGGAGCCACTCTGGATCTACAGTGCAAGGGTTTTGTTTGGAGCAGTATCTCAGGAGGGACTGAGGCTGTAGATAAGTATGGGGTCTGTCAGACCCTCTGTCATCCTCCCATCTGTCAGCGTAGAAGGCATGGCTGACTGAAGTAGCTCAGTCCCACAGCAGTAGGTGCACACCGTGAAACAACTCTGTTCACTCACGGAGTCCAGATGTCCAGTCACAATTCTGTTTGCTCTCTTCCTGACAGGATGACTGGAGAAATCAGTGACAACGTGTCTGTGTGTACGTAGTGGGGAATGTACCTGCCTTAATGGGGTAGTGGAGGGTAGAGGTGGTCAGAACTCCTGGATTGATGTCTTCTCTCCTACAGCCGTGACAAGCAGCACCATTTCCTCATCGGTGGCGTCCAAGGCTGGCTTTGGCTCCGGAGGAAGTTCTGGAGGAAGAGGGTCTTATGGAGGAGGCAGCTCTTATGGCACTGGAGGCAGAGGCTCTGGAGGAGGAGGATACAGCTCTGGAGGAGGCTCCAGGGGAGGTTCAGGCTCTGGAGGAGGCGGATACAGTTCTGGAGGCGGCTCTAGAGGAGGTTCAAGTTCTGGAGGAGGTGGATACAGCTCTGGAGGTGGCTCCAGGGGAGGTTCAGGCTCTGGAGGAGGCGGATACAGCTCTGGAGGTGTCTCCAGGGGAGGTTCAGGCTCTGG
>NC_022017.1:2593608-2607756 GCF_000317375.1 Microtus ochrogaster
GCTCTGGAGGTGTCTCCAGGGGAGGTTCAGGCTCTGGAGGAGGCGGATACAGCTCTGGAGGTGGCTCCAGGGGAGGTTCAGGCTCTGGAGGAGGCTCTAGGGGCGGGTCTGGATCTGGGGGCGCAGTATCTGGCTCTGAAAGGGGAGGCGCTGGTTCAGGGGAAAGCTGTGGCTCCGGGGTGACCTTCTCTTTTAGATAGAGATGGGTCTTCTCCCTACCCTTTGCTTCCAGAATATCAGCTGTATCTCTAACTCAGAGCAACCCCAATTTTTGTAATCCAGCTCTGATGACATTTATTCTAAGAGGGGGCGATGAAAGATCTCTCACAAACAGAGTCAGAGTCACATGCTGTGTTCTAGGAATGAATCTGTGTTGTCCAAGCGTGTCTACAAGCCATGTCCCACCCCTGGTCTGCTTGCACTGCCATCTGGCAGTCATTTCCAGATGTGCTCTGCTGAGGACCACAGGGTAGCCTCCCTCTTCCATCCCCCAACAGTGGTCCAGGGAAACTATGCTTCTGTGTACATAGCCTCTCGAATGGACTCTGCTTTCTGTGGTCTGGGTGTCTGCATAATAAACTTCATTTGCAATTGATATCGTGTAATGTCTATTGGATGTCAAACTCTGGTGGAGGTGGGGTCCACAGGGAAAGGAGGTTTGGGTGTGGTAAAAGTGGGACTCCTGGGGGAGAGACCAGTCTTTGAGGGAGGGTGGCTGGGGCGCTTAGGAGGTTTTCCTCCTATAGTGGGAGGAGGCCGGAGACGGCCTTGGAATCAGGCTTGCTGCAACGTGTTCAGGAAGGATTTGTTAGACTGGGACCATGGCCTTCCCAGGTGATAAGCTAGGGGAATTTATAGAAATTTTCTTTTCTCGGATGAAGAACTGTTTCTGGGAAGGATGTCCCACAGAGTGCCCCCTTTCCGCTTCAGACAAGAGCTTTGCTCTGAAGTTACTTATCCACGGGGCAAGCCAGCTGAGCCCTGGACAGCCACCCAGCTCATTACTGCTGAGCTTTCCATGCTGGCACAGGCCAGCTTTATGTCCCTGTGAGAGCCACCTCCCTGGCCAGGCTAAAACAGAACACCCAAGTGGGATCTCCAGAAAAATCTGCTCCTGTATGCACAGCAGAGCAGTCCTGTCTCGACATCCCAGGGGCTCCCCTTCCCAGGGGTGTGCCTCTCACTATGAGTTTCTGAAGGTGTGAAGATGATTTCAGCTCCTTTCCCACAAAGCCCTGATGCCCCGCTGGAGCTTCCAGGGAGACGAGGAATGGTTGGGCAGCTTGGGTTGGTATTCATATGGCCATAGCTAATAGAAGACAGACCCTGCTGAGAGCCTCTTCCCACCCTCAGGGGATGCAGGAGAGCATGGCCAATGCAGAAGGTATTCATTAAGAACAGGTGCTTTACCCCCCGAGCATCCGGGATGAAGAGTGCAAGGCGCTTGGAGGAGGTGCCCCAAGAGCTGCAGGGGACAAAGTGGCAACAGAGGAGGCTGAACACTCTCAGAGCAGGGCTGAGAACTTCCCAGACCACAGCCAGGTGGAGAGGCTGTGCACTGGGAAGAGTGATTGCGGGTCGGTGGCTTTATGGTACACTCGTGGTACAAACACAGCCATAAGCAGGAACTAGTTTCCAGACATATGACCAGGAAGGGTGCTCCAGTGGTCAGGGAATTTGAAGTTCTACTTTAGATAAGAAAACAGTCCAGGCCAGGCAGTGGTGGCACACACCTTTAAACCCAGCACTTGGGAGGCAGAGGTAGGCAGATCTCTGTGAGTTCAAGGCCAGCCTGGTCTACAGAGTAAGTTCCAGGACAGGCACCAAAGCTACAGAGAAACCCTGTCCCCTTGTGTGACATTGGGACAATTACCTTTCCTCCCAAACTTTATTTCTGTATGATCTCAGAGGGGCAGACTGAGAGAGCCTCTAAGATCCCATCTATGTATCCTTTATTTTCCCAGTGATAATGATTTGGAATCTAGAGTCAGTGAGGAGGCTTAAGACTTGTCTGAGCATGAGTGTGAGCATAGGCTGCTCCAATTTCTTTTCATTCCATTTAGATAAACGTCTCACACCACGATGGAGGTGAGGGACTATGTTTGACCACATGGAGATAAAGGCAGAACATACTACAGGAAGTTCATGGTCTAGGTAGGGATAGATGGGAAGTTTACAAACTGTATTCTTGCAAAGCGGAATACAGTTGGTGCAATGGGTACTCTGGGACCCATTGCCTATATCAAAGTGTTTAGGTGCTTATTTAAAAACACATGCTCTTAGCTGCAGCTCCCTGGAGTTCCCATCATAGAGGAGTGTGGAGGATTCAAGAAATCCACATGGTTACCCAGCTCCAGGTGCTCCTGGGTTTGCGGTGTGAGAACTGCATTCTGCAGACTCTGTGTTGGTACTTTGAAATTCAGTGGGCTCTTTTTTATTATTAATTTTTTAAAAACAATCTTTTCTCATTTCACAATCCTACCCAAGTTCCCACTTCCTCCCCTCCTCCTGCTCCCCTTGCCTTCCCCTCATCCCAGGCTCCCTTCCACTCCTCGAGAGGGTAAAGGTTCCCAAGTGGGATCAACCAAGTCTGATGCATCACTTTGAGACAGGACCTGGGCTCTCCCCCTGTGTCTAGGCTGAGCAAGGTACCTCTCCAAAAAGAGTGGGTTCCAAACTGCCAGTTCAAGCTCTAGGGATAAATACTGGTCCCACTGCTAGTGGCCCCACAGACTGCCCAGTCACACAACCATCACCCACATTCAGTGGCGCAGTTTGGTCCTATGCAGGTTCCCCCCTCTATCAGTCCAGAGTCAGTGAGCTCTCACTAGCTCAGGTCAGTATCCCCATTATGGTCCTGACCCTGACCCCTTTGCTCATATCACCGCTCCTCCCTCTCTTGAGCTGATCTCTGGAAGCTCAGTCCAGTGCTTAGCTGTGAATCTCTGCATCTACTTCCATCAGTTGCTGGATGAAGGTTCTATGATGACAATTAAGGTAGTCATCAATCTGATTACAGGGAAAGGCCAGTTCAGGAATCCTCTCCACTATTGCTTAGGGTCTTAGTTGGGGTCGTCCTTGTGGATTCCTGGGAATTTTCCTAGTGCCAGGTTTCTCACTGGCACCATAATGGCTTCCTCAATACAGACATTTCTTTCCTTCCTCTCTCTCCTCTCTGTCCTTCCCCTATCTCAACCATCTTATTCCCTCAAGTTTTCCTACTCCTTCCCCTTCTCCCCTCCCCCTTTCTTTCTTCCCTCCCCCCACACCACTCCCAATTTTCTCAGGAGATCTTGTCTAATTCCCCTTCCCAGGGGGATCCATTTGTCTCTCTTAGGGTTCTCCTTGTTACTTAGCTTCTCTGGGATTGTGAAATATAGGCTGGTTATCCTTTGTTTTATGTCTGATATCCACTGATGAGTGAGTACATACGAGATTTGTCTTTATGGGTCTGGGTTGTCTTGCTCAGAGTGGTTATTTTCTAGTTTCATCCATTTGCTTGCAAATTTCAAGATGTCATTTTTTTAACCACCGAGTAATACTCCATTGTGTAAATGTATCACATTTTCTTTATTTATTCTTCAATTGAGGGGAATCTAGATTGTTTCCAGGATGTAGCTATGACAAATAATGCTTTTATGAGCACAGTTGAGCAAACGTTTTTGTGGTATGAACGTGCATCTTTTGGGTATGTGCTCAAGAGTGGCATTGCTGGGTCTTGAGGTAGATTGATCCCCAATTTCATGAGAAATGTCCATACTTATTTCCAAAGTGGCTGTATAAGTTTGCACTCCTACCAGCAACGGAGCTCTTACTCGGCATCTTCTCCAGCATAAGCTATCAGCACTTACTCGGCATCTTCTCCAGCATAAGCTATCAGCACTATTTTTGATCTTAGCCATTCTGACAGGTGTCTAAGATGGTATCTCAGAATTGTTTTGATTTGCATTTCCCTGATGCCTAAGGATGTTGAACAATTCCTTAAGTGTCTTTTGGCCATTTGCAATTCTTCTGTTGAGAATTCTTTGTTTAGATCTGCACCCCATTTTTTGATTGAATTAGTTTGTATTTTGATGCCTAGTTTCTCGAATTCTTTATATATATTGGAGATCAGTACTCTTTCTGATGTGGGGTTAGTGAAGATCTTTTCCCATTCTATAGGCTGCCATTTTGTTTTATTGTCCGTGTCCTTTGCCTTACAGAAGCTTTTCATTTTCAGAGGGTCTTATTTATTAATTGTTGCTCTCAGTGTCTGTGCTGCTGGGGTTATATTTAGGAAGTGGTCTCCTGTGCCCATGCATTCAAGGTTACTTCCCACTTTCTCTTCAATGAGTTTCAGTGTAACTGAATTTATGCTGAGGTATTTTATCTATTTGGACTTGAGTTTTGTGCATGGTGATAGATATGAATCTATTTGTATTCTTTTACAGGTTGACATTCAGTTATGCTAGCACCATTTGTTGAAAATGCTTTATTTTTCCATTGTATAAGTTTAGCTTCTTTGCTAAAAATCAGGAGTTCATTGGCGTGTGGATTAATATGGAATCAATTTGATTCCATTGGTCCACCTGTCTGTTTTTATGCCAATATCAAGCTGTTTTCATTATCATAGCTCTATAGTAGAGCTTGAAGTCAGTGATGGTAATGCCTCCAGAGGTTCCTTTATTGTACAGGATTGTTTTGGCTATCTTGTTTTTTGTTTGTTTGTTTGTTTGTTTTTCATATGAAGTTGAGTATTGCTCTTTCAAGGTTTGTGAAGAATCGTGTTAGGATTTTGATGGGAATTGCATTGAATCTGTAGATTGCTTTTGATTAGATTGACATTTTTATTATGTATATCCTACCTATCTGAGAACTTGGGAGATCTCTCCATTTTCTGATATCATCTTCATTTTCTTTTTTCAAATACTTAAGGTTCTTTTCATACAGGTCATTTACTTCTTTGGTTAGCATTACCCCAAGATATTTTATGTTATTTGTGGCTATTGTAAAGGGTGATGTTTCTCTGATTTCTTTCTCAGCCCTTTTATCATTTGTATATGGGAAGGCCAATACTCATTTACTTTTTTTTTGAGTTGATCTTGTATTCTGCCACATTACTGAAGATGTCTATCAGTTGTAGGAGTTTCCTAGTATAACTTTTGAGGTCACTTATTATACTATCATATCATCTACAAATAGCAAAAATTTGACTTCTTCCTTTCCAATTTGTTCCCCTTGATCTCCTTTTGTTGTCTTATTGCTCTAGCTAGAATTTTGAGTATTAAACTGAATAGATAGGGAGAAAGTGGACAGCCTTGTCTTGTTCCTGATGTTAGTGGAATCACTTCGAGTTTCCATTTAATTTGATGTTGGTTGTTGGCCTACTGTATATAGTTTTTATTATGTTAAGATATGTTTCTTGGATCCATGATCTCTCCAAGACCTTTATGATAAAGGAGTGTTGGATTTTGCCAAAGGCTTTTTCAGCATCTAGTGAGATGATCATATGTTCTTTTTCTTTCAGTTTATTTTTATGGTGGATTACATTTACTGATTTTTGTATGTTGAACCATGCCTGCATCTCTGGAATGAAGCCTACTTGACCGTGGTGGATTTTTTTTGATGTGTTCTTGCATTTGGTGTGCAGTATTTTATTGAGTATTTTGTTTCAACATTAATAAGGGAGATTGGATTGTAGTTCTTGTTTTTAGTTGAGTCTTTTTGTGGGTTTGGGTATCAGGGTAACTATAGCCTCACAAAAAGAGTTTTGCAATGTTCCTTTTGTTTCTATTGTTTGGAACAATTTGAGGAGTATAAGTATTAGCGCTTTTTTGAAATTCTGATAGAATTCTGTACTGAAACCATTTGGCTCTGGGCTTTTTTTGGTTGAGAGACTTCTGATGACTGCTTCTATTTCCTTAGGGTTTATAGATCTATTTAAATTGTTTATCTGGTCATTATTTAGTTTTGGTATATGGTATCTATCCAGAAAATTGTTCATTTCTTTAGATTTTTCAATTTTATGGAGTACAGGTTTTCACAGCATGACCTAGTGGTTCCTTGGATTTCCTCTGTGTCTATTGTTGTGTCCCCCTTTCCATTTCTGATTTTGTTAATTTGGATATTCTGTCTCTACTCTCTGGTTAGTTTAGATAAGAGTTTATCTATCTTGTTGATATTCTTGAAGAATCAATTCTTTGTTTCATTGATTCTTTGTTTCTATTTTATTTATTTCAGCCCCCATTTTAACCATTTCCTGTTGTCTACTCCTTCTGGGTGAGTCTGCTTCTTTTTGTTCTAGAGCTTTCAGGTGTGCTGTTAATTCTCTAATGTGAGCTTTCTCCATTTTCTCTATGTGAGCACTTAGTGCTATGAATTTTCCTCTCAGCACTGCTTTCATTTTGGTGTTCCATAAGTTCAGGTAAGTTGTGCCTTCATTTTTGTTGAATTCTAGGAAATCTTTAATTTCTTTATTTTTTCCTTGACCCAGAAGGATTCAGTTGGGCACTGTTCAGTTTCCATGAGTTTGTAGGCTTTCTGCAATTAGTGATTAGTGATGTTGAATCCTAACTTTAAACCATGCTGATCCAATAGATACAGGGGGTTACCCCAATTTTTTGTATCTGTTGAGGTTTGCTTTGTGACCGAGTGTTTGGTCAATTTTAGAGAAGGTTCCATGAGATACTGAGAATAAAGTATATTCTTTTGTGTTTGGGTAAAATGGTCTGTATAAAGTTCATTTGAGTCATGACATTTGTTAGTTCTCTTATTTCTCTGCTAAGCTTCTGTCTGGTTGACCTGTCAATTGGGAAGAGTTGGGTGTTGAAGTCTCTTACTGTTAGTGTATGGAGTCTGCTGTGAGATTTAAGCTTGAGTAATGTTCATTTTACAAATGTGGGTGCTCTTGTATTTGGGGCATGCATTTTCAGAACTGAAATTTCATCTTGATGGATTTTTCCTGTGATGAATACGAAATATTTTTTCTATCTATTTTGATAAATTTTAGTTTGAAGTCTATTTTGTTAGATATTAAGATAGCTACACCCACTTGTTTCTTAAGTCCATTTGGTTGGAAAAATTTTCCCAACCTTTTACCCTGATGTAATGTCTGTCTTTGAGATTGAGGTGTGTTTCTTGTGTGCAGCAGAAGGATGGATCCTGTTTTCATATCCATTCTGTTAACCCGTGTCTTTTTATAGGTGAATTGAGTCCATTGATATTAAGAAATATTAATGACCAGTGATTGTTTATCCTTGTTATTTTTCAGTGGTGGTGTTTGTATGTTTCCCTTCTTTGGAGTTTGCTGGTGTGACATTTGAGGTTATCTGTTGACTGTGTTTTCATGTGTGCAGCTAATTTCCTTGGGTTGGAATTTTTCTTTTAGTACTTTCTGCAAAGCTGTATTTGTGGATAGGTAATGTTTATATCTTGTTTTGTCATGGAATATCTTGTTTTCTCATCTATGATGACTGAAAGCTTTGCTGGGTATAGTAGTGTAGGCTTGCATCTGTGGTCTCTCAGTGTCTGCAGCAATCTGCCCAGGACCTTCTGGCTTTCAGAGTTTCTATTGAGAAGTCGGGTGTAATTCTGTTAGGTCTACCTTTATATGTTACTTGGCCCATTTCCTTTGCAGCTATTAATATTCTTTCATTATTCTGTATGTTTAATGTGTTGATTATTATATGGCAAGGGGTCTTTTTTTCTGGTCCAGTCTATTTGCTGTTCTATAAGCTTCTTGTACCTTTGTACGCATATACTTCTTTAGGTTGGGAAAGTTTTCTTCTATGATTTTGTTGAATATATTTTCTGTGCCTTTAAGCTGGAGAAGAACTTCTTCTATCCCTATTATTCTTATAATAATTTCATGGTATCCCAGATTTCCTGGATGTTTTGTGTTAAGGATTTGTTGGATTTAACATTTTCTTTGACCAATGAATCTATTTCCTCTATAGTATCTTCATCACCTGAGATTCTCTCTTCCATCTCTTTCACTCTCTTGGTTATGCTTGCATCTGTAGTTCCTGTTTGTTTACTCAGATTTTCCATTTCCAGATTTCCCTCAGTTTGTGTTCTCTTTATTGCCTCTATTTTAGTTTTCAAATCTTGAACTGTTTGATCTGTTTGCTTTACTGTTTAATGGTTTTTTTCCTTGGGTTTCTTTAAGAGGTTTATTGATTTCCTCAATATTTTGTTTTCTCCTTCATTGCTTTAAGAAAAATTTTCATTTCCTCTTTAAGTATCTCTATCATCTTCAAAAAGTTATATTTAAGGTTGTTTTCTTCTGCTTTTTCTGTGTTAGGATATTCAGGTCCTCCTGTTGTAGGACCGCTAGGTTCTGGTGGTGCCATATTGGTCTTTATGTTGTTGGATGTGTTCTCACACTGCTGTCTTCCCATCTCTTCCTCCAGTGGGTGCAGGTGGGGCTTGTGCTTCAGGAGGTCCCTTGTCCTCCAATTGGTGAAGGTGGGGCCTGTGGCTTAGGTGGTCGCTTTTCTTCCAGGTGCAGGCAGGTCCGTGCCTCTAGTGGACTCTGATATGGTTCTGGGGCTCCTCCAGGTATAGGCAGGGCCGAGGCTCTTTCCAGGGGCAGTGTGGGCCAAGGCTCAGTGGTCACAGATGCTTTCCAGGGTCAGTGTGGGCCAGGGTCCAGTGGTCACAGATGTTCTCCAGGGGCAGTGTGGGCCAAGCCTCAGTGGTCACAGATGCTCTCCAGGGGCAGTGTAGGCCAAGGTCCGTGGTCACAGATGTAGTGGAGAAATAGTTACATATGAGGGGATGCTGCTCCAGAGTCTCTGGGGTTTGGTGGGTGAAGGTGGGACATGGGATATGCCTCCCAGGGCTCTTCAGGAGCGGTCTGGGCCAAAGCTTGTGTGGGCACAGATGTGATGGGGTATAGTTGCATGTATGGGAAGCTATTCTGGGGTCTCTTCAGTAGGCTCTTAATACAAAAAGTAAAGCTCAGATGAGAGAACATAATACCTTGTGTACATTATTTAACAATTCATAGCCTGGGTTTACACATTTATAAAACAATAAAACAGGCTGGGCAGTAGTGGCCCACACCTTTCATCCCAGCACTCGGGAGGCAGAGGCAGGCAGATCTCTGTGAGTCTGAGGTCAGCCTGATCTACAAGAGCTAGTTCCAGAACAGGCTCCAAAGCTACAGAGAAACCTTGTTTCCAAAAACAAAAAACAAAACAAAAGAAAACAAACAAACAAACAAAAAACCCAATAAAATAGCATCTCTTTATAGGGCTATCAGAAAGATAAACAAAATGAATATGTAAAATGTCTACATATTCTTTAGGGTCTGTACCCTCACCACAGGCAGCAGTGGCTCCTTATAACAACAACAACAACAATAATAATAATAATAATTATTATTATTATTAGTCGGTGTTGTGAGAATGGGGAAGGCTTCACAGATGCAATGGCTGCACATCCAGGCCCTGAAGGACATGTAGGATTAATTACAAAATAATACCAATTCTATGCAAACTCTTCCAGGAAACAGAACAGTCAATACCCGCCCCCCACATCTTGTTTTATGAGACCACACAAAGACATTGGAAAAAACTTAAATATGTTCATATCCCTTCAACACTTAGATTCCAAAATTTTCAAGAAGATATGAACAAGTTTGGCCTAAGGTTATGTAGACAGGATCTACATCATGTCACAGGAGGTTTATCCCAGAAAGGGAAGGTTAGTCAACATTAAGAATTCATTCTCCAGAAATGAAAAGAAAAGACCATATTTACAATATTGTATTATAGAAGAAAACCACACATAGCCATCTGAACAAATGCAAAAGCACTTGGTAAAACTGAACGTCCATTCATTACAAAATCAGACAGCACACCCTGAACAAGCAAGAAGGTGACTCTGGGCTTGGGACTCGGTTTTTGGATTTAAACTATGATCTCCAGATTACCAGCCCCACTCATCAGATTTTTGGATTGTAAATCTTCCACAGTGACATGGGGCAGATGTGTGTGTGTGTGTGTGTGTGAGAGAGAGAGAGAGATCCCTTACAGTAAACATTAAATGTTGAGGGTCTTAACGCTTTTTTATAAGATTGGGAACAGATACTAATCTTTTTTAGTACTATATTGGGGCTCCTAAACAGTATAAGAAATCTAAAACACACAAGTTGGAAAATGGAAACAAGATTAACTTTACTTCTACATTCGATGACTGTGTGTGTACAAAGTTCTAAAGAATTTGACTAGTATTGACTAGCATTTTCGTGTTCTGTTGACTTACAAACGCTGGCAATATTTGTAACTTGATAATCTCAAAAAGTATTTTATTACTTTCCACTGAAAGACATAGTAGGAGGTGCTGCCTGAAAGTCTGAGTGCTCACCCACTCCACACAGGGCTGTCACTGTGTGTCCCCTTGGGCACTCACAGACTCAGTACTTGATTCAAGTCTACACGTGTGCATTGAGAATGCTTGGTCACGGTTCAAATCATGCTTCTACCAATAACTGGTTGCATTGTTTTGGAAAAGCACTTAATCTTTTGATCCTTAGTGTCTAGTTCTGAAACACAAAGATATTAGTAATAACTACACACTCGTGCTGCTGTGAGGATTAAGAGACCTGAGGATGTTTGGGAACTGCAGATGGGAAGGGTATAGACTTAAATATGTATCTTTGTGAAATGTCAGTGGGAAAAGTTAACATAGGGCTGGGGCAATGGCTCAGCTCAAAGCACTGCTTTCTCTTCCAGAGGTCTCTGGTTTGATTCACAGCACCCAGATGTCAGCTCACAACCATCTGTAACCCGAGTGCTTGGGGGTCAGATGCTTTTTTGTACTTTATTGATTTTTGTAGAGCTCTACATTTTTCTCTGCTCCCCTCCCTGCCTCTCCCCTCCCCTTCGACCCTCTCCCATGGTCCCCATGCTCCCAATTTACTCAGGAGATCTTGTGTTTTTCTACCTCCCATGTAGATTAGATCTATGTAATTCTCTTTTAGTGTCCTCATTGTTTCCAGGTTCTGGCTATGACAAACAAAGCTGTTTTGAACATAGTTGAGCACATGTCCTTGTGGCATGATTGAGCATCCTTTGGATATATACCCAAAAGTGCTATTACTGGGTCTTGAGAAAGGTTGTTTCCTAATTTTCTGAGAAATCGTCACACTGACATTCAAGGGGTTGTACCAGCTTGCATTCCCACCAGCAAATGCAGGAGTGTTCCCTTTTCCCCACAACCTCTCCAGCATAAGTTGTCATCAGTATTTTTGATCTTGGCCATTCTTACAGGTGTGAGATGGAATCTCAGAGTTGTTTTGATTAGCATTTCTCTGATGACTAAGGAAGTTGAGCATTTCTTTAAGTGTCTTTCAGCCATTTTAGATTCCTCTGTTGAGAGTTCTCTGTTTAGGTCTGTACTCCAATTTTTTTTTATTGGATTATGTGTTCTTTTGGTGACCAATTTCTTGAGTTCTTTGTATATTTTGGAGATTAGACCTCTTGGTGAAAATCTTTTTCCATTCTGTAGGTTGTTGTTTTGTCTTGTTGACCGTGTCCTTTCTTTACAGAAGCTTTTAGTTTCAGGAGGTCGTATTTATTAATTGTTTCTCTCAGTGTCTGTGCTGCTGGGGTTATATTTAGGAAGTGGTCTCCTGTGCCAATGTGTTCAAGTGTACTTCCTACTTTTTCTTCTATAAGGTTCAGTGTGGCTGGCTTTATGTTGAGGTCTTTGATCCATTTGGACTTGAGTTTTGTGCACGGTGATAGATACGGGTCTATTTTCATTCTTCTACATGTTGATATCCAGTTATGCCAGCACCACTTGTTAAATATGCTTTCTTTTTTCCATTTGATATTTTTTTACTTCTTAGGCAAAATCAGGTGTTCAAAAGTGTGTTGATGAATATCCTGGTCTTCAATTTGGTTCCATTGGTCCTCCTGTCTATTTTTATGCCAATACCATGCTGTTTTCATTACTGTAGCTCTGTAGTAGAGTTTGAAGTCAGAGATTATGATGCCTCCATAAGTTCTTTTATTGCCCAGGATTGTTTTGGCTATTCTGGGTATTTTGCTTTTCCATATGAAGTTGAGTACTGTTCTTTTGAGGTATGTGAAGAATTTTGGTGGGATTTTTATGGGCATTGCATTGAATCTGTAGATTGCTTTTGTTAAGATTGCCATTTTTACTATGTTGATTCTATCTTCCTAAGAGCATGGGAGATCTTTCCACTTTCTGGTGTCTTCTTCAATTTCCTTCCTCAAAGATTTAAAGTTCTTGTCATACAAGTCTTCCACTTGTTTGGTTAGATTTACTCTAAGATATTTTATGCTATTTGTGGCTATTGGGAAGGGTGATGTATTTTTGATTTATTTCTCAGCCCTTTTATCATTTGTGTACAGGAGGAATACTAATTTTTTGAGTTAATAATCTTGTATCCTGCTACATTACTGAAAGTGTTTATGAGTTGTAGAAGTTTCTTGGTAGATTTTTTGGGGTCGCTTATGTAAATTATCATATCATCAGCAAATAGTGAGATTTTGACTTCTTTTCCAGTTTGTATCCCTTTGATCTCCTTTTGATGTCTTATCGCTCTAGCTAGGACCTCAAGAATTATATTGAATAGATATGGAGAGAGTGGACCACCTTGTCATGTTCCTGATTTCAGTGGGATCACTGTAAGTTTCTCTTCATTTAGTTTAATGTTGGCTGTTGGCTTGCTATATATTGTCTTTATTATATTTAGGTAAGTTCCTTGTATCCCTGTTCTCTCCAAGACCTTTATCATGAAGGGATGTTGTATTTTGTCAAAAGCTTTTTCGGCATCTAATGAGATGATCATGTGGTTTTTATTTTTTAGTTTGTTTATGTGGTGAATTACATTGACAGATTTTCATATGTCGAACCTTCCCTGTGTCTCTGGGATAAAGCCAACCTAATCATGGTGGATGATGGTTCTGATGTGTTCTTGGATTCGATTTGCCAGTATTTTATTTAGTATTTTTGCATCAATGTTCATGAGTGATATTGGTCTGTAATTTTCTTTCCTAGTAATGTCTTTCTGTGGTTTGGGTATCAGGGTAATTGTAGCCTCATAAAAAGAGTTTGGCAATGTTCCTTCTGTTTCTATTCTGCAGAAATGTTTGAGGAGTATTGCTGTTAGTTCTTCTTTGAAAATCTTGTAGAAATCTGAGCTGAAACTATCTGGTCCTGGGTTTTTTTGTTTTTTTTGGTTGGGAGACTTCTGATGACTGTTTCTATTACTTCAGCAGTTATAGGTCTATATAATTTGCTTTTCTGGTCTTGATTTAATTTTGGTAAGTGATATTTATCCAGAAAGTTGTCCATTTCCTTTAAGTTTTCCAATTTTGTGGAGCATATATTTTCAAAATATGACCTGATGATTCTCTGTATTTCCTCCGTGTCTGTTGTTATGTCCCCCTTTTAATTTCTGATTTTGTTAATTTGGATATTCTCTCTCTTCTTTTTGGTTAGTTTGGATAAAGGTTGTCTATTTTGCTCATTTTCTCGAAGAACCAACTTTTTGTCTCATTGATTCTTTGTGTTGTTTTCTTTGTTTCTATTTTGTTGATTTCAGCTCTGAATTTGATTATTTCCCGCCTTCTAGTTTTCTTAGGTGAATTTGCTTCTTTTTGTTCTAAAGTTTTCAAATGGTTCTGTTAATTCACTAGTGTGGAAATTTTCCAGCTTCTTTATCTAAGTATTTGGTGCTATGAATTTTCCTCTTAACACTGCTTTCATTGTGTCCCATAATTTGGGTATGTTGTGTGGTCATTTTCATTGAATTTTAGGGAGTCTTTAATTTCCCCCTTTATTTCTTCCTTGATCCATTGATGATTCAGGTGCACATTGTTTAATTTCCATGTGTTTGTGGGCTTTCTGGAATTGGTATTGCTGTTGACTTTTAGTTTTAAAGCATGGTGATCTAATAAGGGACATTCTGTATTTGTTGAGGTTTGTTTTGTTACTGAGTATGCGGTCAATTTTTTTTGTTTTTTTTCTGATTTTTCTTTTTTTTTAATTATTTATTAAGGATTTCTGCCTCCTCCCCGCTACCGCCTCCCATTTCCCTCCCCCTCCCCCGATTAAGTCCCTCTCCCTCATCAGCTTGAAGAGCAATCAGGGTTCCCTGACCTGTGGGAAGTCCAAGGACCGCCCACCTTC
>NC_022017.1:2618713-2621019 GCF_000317375.1 Microtus ochrogaster
TTCTATAAGGGCGTTTTTTACATGTTGTTTAAGGGATTCTATTGCTTTCATAAAGTCAATTTTTTCCACTTCTTCTGTGTTAGGGTGTTCAACTACTTCTGTTGTAAGATCATTGGTTTCTGGTGTTTTCATGTTGTTTTTCAAATTATTGAGTGAATTCTTGCCTTGGCACCTGCCCATCTCTTCCTATTGATCCTATCTAATGGGTCTTTTAAACTGGATCTTTTAAGCTGGTTTCCCTGCTGACCAAGGGATCCGCTTACCAAATGCCCTCGCTCTGTTTCCTGGTTCCTGCCGCAGGCCAAGAACCCTCTCACCCCTCCGAAGGGTCTTTAGGATCAGGACCAGGCTCCCTGTTTGCCAGTGACCTCTCCAGCAAAAGGCCTACCTCTTTGATTTAATTGTAGTGGGGCGATCTGCTCTCATTATTGCGCGCTGGTCCCCGCTGCTTGTGTCTGCCGCTGCGCTGGTCCCCGCTGGTCCCTGCTGCTTGCCTCTGTCACCTTGCAGGTCCCCCAAAGCCTATTCCTGATTGCCGCGCCTCTCCGCCGCTACTCATGTGGTCAATTTTTGAGAAGGTTCCATGAGGTGCTGAGAAGAAGGTATATTTTTTTTCTGTTTGGATGGGATATTCTATAGATGACTGTTTAGTTTCTTTGAGTAATAACACAGAGCCTGGCCGAGTAGAGAAGGCACAGAACTAGGATAGCTTAGCTTGGTCTAGGAGACGTTGTGCTAAATTCTACCGTGTGCGTGTGCGTGCGTGTGTGTGTGTGTGTGTGTGTGTGTGTGTGTTATCTATCTCAAGTGGCTGCTTCCAGGTCTGCAGTCTCAGGGAAATGAGGAGAATTAGGGGCCAGAGATGAAGCCAATGGTCTGTGGGATAGTCTTACTTTCCTGGCCTATGCAACCAGTGGATAAGAGAAGCCCAAGCCCAAAATACTCACTCGGGCAGCTGGACAAATGGCTACTGAATGACCAAAAGAGTTAAAGTTCTCGGCCTGTCTTGTTATACTCCCTCCCCCGCACCCGCTCTGTGTGTGTGTTTGTGTTTGTGTGTGTGTGTGTGTGTGTGTGTGTGTGCTCTTGAATACACGAAGGTCTTTAGATCACCTCAGGCATCATTTCTTAGATTCTATCCACTTTTGTGGAAGGGAGCTCTTTCATTGGCCTGGAACTTTGACAAGTAGTCTAGGCTCCCACCATTTACCCGCCTCTACCTCCCATCCCACCACTGCTGATCACCACACGTGGATCTTTACCTGAATTCTGGGTAAACTCAGGAAAGCCACCTTCTCTGCCCCCTTGGCTGTCTTTTAAAGGGTAGCTTCACCTTCGTACACTGAACTCTGAAGCTTTAGGAGGTGAGGCTGCTTGTATTTTACAGACTAATACCTGCTTATTGTATAATATTAGTTTATTTCTTTAAAAGCTTTTATTGCATTTACTTTGATAACTTTAGGATTTGTTTACTTTATATGGGTGAGTGTTTTGCCTGCATGTATGTGTATAATGTACAGCCCTCATGCTCATGGAGTCAGAAGGGGGAGTTAGATCCCTGGGAGCTGTAGATGCAGGTGGTTGTGAGGTAGGGATTGACCTGGATCCTCTCAAGGGTAACAAGTGTTCTTAACCTCTGAGTTTTCTCCTCAGCTGCTTATTTATTTATTTGTGAGTGTTTGTGTGTTTCTGTATGTGTGGGTGTGTGGAGATCAGAGGACATTTTTTTAAGTCAGTTCTCTCGTACCATGTGGCCCCTGGAGATTGAACTCAGATCCTCAGGCTTCAAGCCAAGTGTCTTAACCTACTGAGCCATCTCTCTGGCTTTTTATCATATTTTAAAATTGTTTTTATTTATTCTTTGATAATTTTGTATAGATCTATAATGCATTTTGATAATATTAACCCCCTATTTTCTCTTATCACTTTTCTTCTAGAACCCTTGCTCCAAATGCCTCCCTGCTACTATCAATTTCTTTATTATCTCTTACAGCCCACTGAAATTAATTAGTGTTGCTTGCATGTGCATGGATGTGGAGTTACAGTCAACTTATCAGTGGCCATATCCTAAAATAAGAGCCCCCTTCCTCCAGCAGTGAAATAGCTATTCAGCCTAGGTATAGGGCCTTATGCTCTCCTCCTCCACCCTGACAGCCACAGTGTCCTGCAGATCTGGCTTAGATGACCACAGTGCCATGATTACAGTGGTCCTGTCATATCCAGAAGACAGTCCTCCTTCATACCCTACGTGTCATGATTACAGAGGTCGTGTCATATCCAGAAGACAGTACTCCTTCATACCCTAC
>NC_022017.1:2621444-2633349 GCF_000317375.1 Microtus ochrogaster
CATGATTACAGTGGTCGTGTCATATCCAGAAGACAGTACTCCTTCATACCCTACATGTCATGATTACAGTGGTCGTGTCATATCCAGAAGACAGTCCTCCTTCATACTCCACGGCTTTTACATTCTCCACTCGGTATTCTTCAGTATTCCCTGTATTGTGGTGGTGGGGGGAGAGGAAGAAGGAAGTATGGAGAAGTTTGAGGGAGGGAGGAAAGAAGGGATGGAGGGGCAGGAAGGGGGGAGAGAAGGAGAGTCCCACTTAGGGCTGTGCATTCAACAATCCACTATTCTTAGTATGCTGCCCAGCTGGTGTCTCTGCACTTATCTCTGACTGCGAGCAGCACTACTCTTGGGTATAAAAATCAACCTTTGAGAGTCAGCTTGACAACTTCTTCCCTTACCAAAGCAACAGCAGTAGGTTTTCCCCACTTAGGGCCTATGACCTTCCTATCTGTGATCTTTTAACTAGGGTTACAGTTCTAATGAGTTCTTTATGGCTAGTGGGCCTCCAAGCTAAGCAGAAAGGGGGTGGTTACCTTCCTAACAGTTATACCACCTCTGGGTAAGAATGCTAATGACTCCCCTGCCCCAGCATGCAGTCAGCATCTTTGTTATTCTAAGTATGGCAGGGGAGGGCAAGGAATGTGAAGAAAGTGTAATGTGCAGAGATCTGCTGTTCCCTGACCCAGGCTCTGGACTGCAGAAAGCTGGGGCAGGAGGAAAAGCCCAGGAGGATATCCAAGTAGGATAGTCTTAGTGAATCAACCAGTTCAGTGGTTTACTTACAGACCCATGGGTGACTCGATGCAGGGGTATCTGCATTGCAGAAAAGTCCACCCCTACATGAGTGATGATTTGTGACCGTTATATCTCTGGGACTCTTGGCACAACATGTAGGTAGCTTGGTTGCTTAGTCTCTTCTCTCTATTGATTTAACTGCTTATATAACCCTGCGAAGAGACCCTTTGAATCCTGTAAGCTTTAGGATCTTCCTAAGACCTGTGAGTTTCACTTGTTTCTTGGGCCTTCTAAGTTTTATTTATTTCCTGAATATTTTTTTTATTGTCTTTATTTTTTTTTTATTTTGAGACAATGTAGCCCTGACTGACCTGGGACTCAAGAGATCCATTTGCTTCTGCCTCCCAAGTGCTGAGACAAAAAAGGTGTGTGCTACCACTCTTGATTAGTTCTTGAATCTTAACAAGCCTCCCTCTAGGAGAGAATGTTTTAGTTCGGAGGAAATAGCTACACAATGCTCCACTTCTTTTTTCTGTCCATTCTCCTCTTCCACAATGCTCTCTGAGTTTTGGAGAGGGTGATGCAGATGCTTAATTATTTTCTGCCCTTTATGGTTGATTAGGGGGCCATTATGCTACCGCAATAACCAAGTATTCTTAAGAGCTTGATCAGTGTAAAGTCTCTGTAGTGTAACCACCTACTGCAAAACCAAGTTTCCTTCCACAGTCAATTCAGGCTGATAGCAGCATTGATCTCTGGATGTAACACTGATGTTTAGAAACTAACCTGTCAGGTGTGGTACATACATTGAACAGTAATGGTGGCCTTCTCCTAGGTACTATGATCTCCCAGCTACTGTCCTTTGTCCTGACTTCTGGAACTAGATGTGAGTTCCCTCTTGTGGGAAGGCCTTAAGTTCAAACAGAAAGCAGTGATTTGCACCCATGACAGTCAAAAGTTGTGTTACTATTTCATCTGTGGGCACTCAGGGTTCAAAGATGAGCAGGACTGTTGGTGACAGTTTCCCCTAGAGTCTGCACTGGTGCAAGCCCATCAGAAGGAAGGGACCTTCCAGTTCAGCCTCAGCTTGAATTCAACATGCCCTGAAGCCAAGCATGAGCTATCTTCAGCAACAGGAATTTACTCTTTACTTGAACCCAAAGGAATAAGGGTTCCAAACTTTGAGGTGTGAAGGCAAGAACTTGGGATGATAAAATATAGAAGATAAAAACTGGAACCAGGAGATCATGTATAAGCTTATAGCTTATGCCAGGCAAGTTTATTAGGAAGTACAGCACCTGATATACTTTTCGAAAGGGACTATGTGCCAAGGTCAACAGAAAGCTAAATCAAGCAACACTGGTGAGGGAAACACAGGACACCTCAGACATAGCTGCCTTAAGATTGATTACCACAGCCCTTGGCTGGTGAGGAGGGGAGCTGGGTTCCCAGGAACCAAAACCCTAACTCCTTCAAGACTCTACCAGCTCCAGACTGGATCTTATCAATTCTGCCCCTAGGTAAGCACACAGAACTAGTATTTCCTTTTGTCTTAGTTAGGGTTACTATTGCTGTGACAAAACACCACAGCCAAAAGCAACTTCGGGCGGGGGTAAGGGCTTATTTTGCCTGCACTTCCAGATCATATCTTTGTTCATCATCAGAGGAGGTCAGGACAGGAACTCCAGCACAGCAGGAACCTAGAGGCAGGAGCTGATGCAGAGACCATGGAGGGGAACTGTAGCACAAATTGGTCTTAATAATAAAAACTCAGAGTCAGCTATCAGAGGGAGAAAGCTAAAGAATCAGAGAAGCAGAGTGGCCAGCCACGAGAGTTCTCACCTCTACCAATGCTCAGGCCAAAGGGGCGGTCCTGTCTCTACAAATCCTCGGACAGCACGCACAGGCTTGTCATGTCCAGCCCGACATATTCGCCCATTGTGGGGAAGAGTGAGGATTGGGGAAGAAATAGGCACAGACAAGTGATAGAATCAGGAGGGCATCCAGTAACTACTGAGATTCGCCTTGCGTTTATTTCTCAAAGCCGTTATGGACCCCAATCCAAACAGAAGGGGGAAGGCAAAAGACTTCTTTACCATGATACAAGGCACAAAGTAATTACCTTCTTAATACCCAGAACACCAGGTAACCACAGGCTAGGTCATCCAGCTAGCAGTCACACCTCAGGTCAAACTTTCTGTCATATAACCTTGAAGGAGCAAGAACAGGTCTGAGCTCTCTGACCTTTAGACAAGGTGGGATGGATAAACTTCTGTGGGCTCCCACACAGACTGCATCCTCAGACTGCTCTGAGCTCCTGTCTCCTCCCACCTTATATTCCTCTCTTGGCCCTGTCATGTTCCTTCCTGCCTCACCTTCCTAGTGCTGGGATTAAAGGCGTGTGACTCCCAAGTACTAGGATTAAAGGTGTGAGCCATCACTGCCTGGTTCTGTTTCTCTTTTAGACTGGACCAGTTTCATGTAGCCCAAGGTGGTCTTGAACTAACAGAGATCTGTCTGCTTCTGTCTCCCAGAGCTAGGAGTAAGTGTGTGCCATCACTGCCTGACCTCTTTTGGCTAGCCAGTATAGCTAGCTCTGCACTCTGATCTTCAGGCAAGTTTTATTTTTTAGATCATAAAGGAAATATCACCATAGGGTGCTACTTACTGACTTGCTCCTCGTGGCTTGTTCAGCCTGCTTTCTTACAGAATTCAGGACCACCAGCCTAGGGTGGCACCATCCACAATGGGTAGAGCCCTCCTGCATCAATCACTAATTAAGAAATGCCCTACAGGCAGCTGAATATTATGGAGGCATTATCTTTCTTTCTAAAAATCTATTTATTTTTAAATCTGGTACATTTGGTGCATGAATGTGTAAGAGTGTCAGATCTTAGATTTACAGACAATTTTAGCCTCCATGTGGGTGCTGGGAATTGAAACCAGGTCCCCTTGAAGAGCAGTCAGTGATCTTAACTGCTGAGCCATGCATGGCTCCAGCCCTGTGAGGGGCATTTTCTTAATTGAGGTTCACTACCTTTAGATGACTTTGGTTTGTGTCAAATTGACATAAAACTATCCAGCACACCTTTATCCTTTTGTCTGAGCCCCCGAAAAAGCCCTGGATCAGCCTGGACCCCAACACTATCTAATTTTAGCTAGCAACCATCAGCATATTTGGTAGACACAACTGCCATCTCTACCCTGCTCCCCGTAACCTACAGACGTTTTTCTTGAACCATCCAAAGTCACCTTTGGATGCTGTTGCTTCTGCAGGGCTGCCATGCAGCCCTCACTCCTGGAGGCCTAACTCATATGTTTCCTCTCTAGGGATGAAGGAAGGACATGGCAGAAGCAATCATGTCCTGGGACCACACAGTCGGCAGAGTCCAGCTTGAAGTAAGGTACAGCACGCCTGTGCCATTCTACAAATCCATGAGACTTGGGCCTCAGCTCCCTGTGGTTGGGTCTGCGTCCTGTCCTCTTTAGAAGGCTGCCTGTCTGCTTTGTCTCCACACCACCACATTGATCTAACAAACTGCATGGGAAAGTCATCGTTTCTGGTAATTTCTAAATACTAACACTAGTTGGATCTGAGTATTGGATCCCATTCCTGGGAAGAGATGAGTGGTTGAAGAGGGGTCAATAAGCCAGGGAGGGTTTTCAGGGCCTGCCATAGGAGTCAGTCAGGGCTTTCAGGGTGGGCTTGGCTGCAGTGTTCAGCATCTGAACCAGGACACGGTTGTCTTTGTCCTCATGCATTCTGCCTCTCTTGTGAGGGAGCCTGGGGAGGATAAGAACTTTTATGATCAGGAGAAAAGATTTAAAAAGTTGACAGTGGCCATTGCCTGTGGTGAAACTGGGAACATCTAGGGAAACGCTTTTTCATGCCAGAGAAGAGCTAATTTGCATAAAGAAGGCTGCATTTGCTTGGTGCGACAATGTTGGACGCTTCATCGCTACTGCAGAAACTGCAGTCAGGTGCTGCACTAGTGGGATGCTGGGTTTAAGGAGGAAATTGCTGACTGTGGGTATATCTGAGGTTTGGGGATTGTGAAACTCTTGGGTCCCATGCATTGGCAGCGTCAGGGGTCGAATGATAATTTAACTGCCTCCTAGAATTCTGAGCGATGTTTGGTCTTCTTAGTACAGGATTCCAGAACACAGCGCAACACCTGGGGTGCTCAGTCTCAGATGTTTGCTAACTGACTGAGCGGATGTGTGTGCTAAGGAAGCAGCAGCTTGTTGGCCATTAGGGTGGGCTCATGGAAAGGCCCGTGTGGCTCAGAACATGGAGTTGGAAGTCCAAAAGGGAAATCCTTACGGCAGAGATTGTAAGTAGAGACCTTGCTTTCATTTTCCGGCCTCCCAGACCCAAATAATCACACAGAAACTATAGTAATTACAGCACTGTTTGGTTGATGACTCAGTCATATTTCTAGCTAGCTCTTATATCTTAAATTAACTCATTTCAATTAGTCTATGTATTGCTACGTGGCCGTGGTTTACCTTATTTTTTTACATCTTATTTCCTCAGTGACTGACAGGCGTCTGACTTGACTCCTCTGTCCCTGCTTGGATTTCCTGCCTTGCTCTTCCGCCCTGCCATGGGCCAAAGCAGCTTCTTCATTAACCAATGGCAATAAAATATATTAATAGCATCCAGAGGGGAATCCCACATCAAGAGGCCTGTGTGTTTCTAGGTGATTTTCATCCTCTGAGATTCTTACAGAGAAAGGATTTATGAAACATTTGCTACAGGAATGAAGCCCTCAACTTTCCAAGTCTCAGCTTTCCCACTTATGAAATGGAGACTGTTACCATCTCTCTGCAGACATTCCGGACGGAACATGCTATGTGCAAGGAGCTCTCTACACTGCAAAATATATTGTGCTTGTGTCCACCATTATACACGGTGGTGATGACGTCACTCTGAGGCTCCAAGACTGGGGTGGAGGCAGGCAGGCACCCGGCTGGGACAGGGGAGCAAGGGACCTGTACCCTGGGGACACAGCAGGAGCTTCACTGCCAGAGGAGGGAGTCTCGATTTGGATCGTTTCCCATTCTGCACCCCTGGCAAGTCGGACCTGAGAACCATCTCTGGCAGCCTTGGAAAGCCAGGCCTTGGGACTTCCTAAGCACATGAAAGCGACAGTCGGGGTCCCTGAATCGGGTGAGCTGGCCCAGGTGCGGAGTTTCTCAGAGACACACTGACAATTAGCAGGCTCCTCAGCAACTCCCACTCACCCAGCCCTCTGGAGAAGTACGTAGGGATCAGGACAAGCTTCCTAGCCAAGCTAATTACCCCATGCTAATAAGATAAGACTCAATTACATGCAGAAGACTTGCAAGCCAGCACTTTGGGAGTTTTTAAGTTACCCCATGTCTCTGATTTTGATAGGAGAAAATGATTTTTTTCCTTCCAGGCAAACTAAACCCAACAATTAGGGCAATTGTTCTCTTGAGGTCTATAAAGGGGAAGGCCGAGATCACAAGTGGGTAAACAGGTCACTGTCTCTTTGGGAAGGTTGTGCATCGCAAACCCACTCTGTGGCTTCTCCATGATGAACCGTCAATTCACCTGCAAGCCTGGAGCTGGCAACAGGGGCTTCAGCGGCTGCTCAGCTGTGCTGTCCAGCAGCTCATCCTCTTACCGGGCAGGGGGCAAAGGGCTCGGTGGGGGCTTCAGCAGTCGGAGCCTCTACAGCCTGAGGGGTGCCAGGAGCATCTCCTTCAATGTGGCTGGCGTTAGCGGGCGCACAGGGGGATATGGGTTTGGACGGAATAGGGCGAGTGGCTTTGCTGGTAGTATGTTTGGCAGTGGGGCTCTGGGGCCTTCAAACCCATCCCTGTGTCTGCCGGGAGGCATCCACCAGGTCACTGTTAACAAGAGCCTGCTGGCCCCACTCAATGTGGAGCTGGACCCGGAGATCCAGAAGGTGCGTGCGCAGGAGCGGGAGCAGATCAAGGCTCTGAACAACAAGTTCGCCTCCTTCATCGACAAGGTGGGACAGCTGATAGCTAAGTACTCCTTTCCTCCTGCACTTTTACTGCCCTGGGGGGGGGGACCCTTTCCCAGGATACAGACATAGTTCAGGACAGAGTAGAGAGGAAACAGACAATATCTTAAACATCAGGACTGAGGGACAGGACCAAAGGCTTGCAAGGAGCTTGAGACAGCTTTATTTGGAAGGTCTCTAGGAAGCAGAGCAAGTGAACTCTTGGTAAAGAAGTGGCTAAGTGGGGGCAGAGCCAGTGGGACTTAGAAGGTAGAGGAGAGACCAGCAGTGGCCTTGGAAGGGGTGGAATGCCAGACCCTATGCAGTCTGCATTTTGAACAGCTCTAGGAACACTGATGATTACTTAAGTCTGAGCACCAAGGAACAAGGGGTAGGTGAGTCTTTAACAATGGAAACATCCTGGCAAATCCAAGAGGAGAGCTCAAGACCCCAGTTCAGTTGGGTACCTGGCTTCCAGGTAGGGTGGGAGAAACCACAGGTGTGGAGAGAGAGCAGGCAAACAGACGAGGTCCCCAGGCCCACCCTGGGAAGCTGGC
Source organism: Microtus ochrogaster (assembly GCF_000317375.1). Lineage (NCBI taxonomy): Eukaryota > Metazoa > Chordata > Mammalia > Rodentia > Cricetidae > Microtus > Microtus ochrogaster. The sequence continues at coordinate 2,628,739 of NC_022017.1, forward strand.
AGGCAAATTCACATCTAAGAGCTTGCCACAGAAAGACATTCCTGCAGCCCATCAATACTTACCTAGCAGGTTTAAACTGGGCCAGGAGACAAACAGGGAACACTGTAACAGGTTGGAGATAAATGTATATTGGGCTCCTCACGACTTCCAGAGCTGCCTCCAGGCTGCTAGACTGAGCATTGACGGGGGAGGGGGGGCACGTGGGTGTCATTTTTCTCCCAGAGCTCACCTTTGAAGGTCACACAGCAGATCAAAACCCATCCTTTTCCCCTGGAAAGAAAGTCTCCCATCCCTTCCTCCCTGTTGGCTGTAGAGAGGGAACAGTGGGCTGTGGGTTTGGCTTGCAGGTGCGTTTCCTGGAGCAGCAGAACCAGGTGCTGGAGACCAAGTGGGAGCTACTGCAGCAGCTGGACCTGAACAACTGCAGGAAGAACCTGGAGCCTGTGTATGAGGCCCACATCAGCAGCCTCCAAAAGCAGCTGGATACGCTGTCTGGGGACAGGGTGAGGCTGGACTCGGAGCTGAGGGGCATGCGGGATGCTGTGGAGGACTGCAAGAAGAGGTGAGTGGGGGCGCTATGTCTCTAACTGGCTCCTGGGGCGGGGCTTTCTAAGCAGGTCCTGGGACTTTTGCGTCTGGCCTCCACGGCAAGCCATCTGAGTTCACCCGGCAAGATAGAGCCTTCACGGGCATAACCAAATGGGCTGGACTGTGGATACCCAACCTGCTGGGCAGTGCTGGGGATGCCATTGAAAGCAGTTTTCTCTTTCATGTGTTGCTTCCTAACCTTTCTAGAGAGAGACCTTGTATGTGTTCAACACAGAACTTCAGTTCCTAAGCTCACCCAGGGTGTCCCAAGCTCCAAGGAAACCCCAGCAGAGCAAGACGTAGAGCTCCAATTGAGCTTCTCCTCTCACTGGGTCCTGAGCATCTGAGTCATTCTTTCTTGACCTGGGTGCAGGTAGTTCTAGCTTCCTGAACTTCCATCTCAGGTTGGAGTGGTATTGTCCTTGTTCCTTTGATTTGGATGCTGAAAAGGAGGAGGAAAAATGGACTCACTCCCTAGGTGTCAGAAGAAACCTAGGCCCAAATTCTCTAGCCACCAAGCGCTGGTCCCTACTGATACCCAGCTAAGCAACCCTACCCAGCTGGGAGAGCTGAAAGCACCTGTTTCTTCAGCCATCTTGTATTTCTCAGTGAGAACACACAGATATAGGCACACAAACAAGGGCACACCCAGCCCCTGTTCACTGACGCTTTCCTCGCAGGTATGAAGAAGAAATAAACAAGCGTACAACCGCTGAGAATGAATTTGTGGTGCTTAAGAAGGTGAGAAGGGCACCTGGCCTCTGTCCTCCACGGTGGCTGCAGGGCCAAAAGCAGAGGGAGCCTGGCTGCGTCCATCGTAGACACTGCTGCTGGTCTAGCACAGGTTACTTAGCCATCTTCTTCACGGCTGTGTAAATGGAAAAGTGTGGATGGCCACCACATCTCAGACAAGTTGCTGTGGGGGAGGAACAGGGTCTGTAGCCTCTCTCACTGTGAGTCTGTGCTGAAGTCAAGCTTTTCCCCCGGGGTCTTGAGTCTCTCCCTGGGACAGTTAGCCACAGGATGGGGGGCTTTAAGGGAGACGGGTCAGTAGGAAGTGTCTGGATTTCCTTCAGGATGTGGATGCAGCATACATGAGCAAGGTGGAGCTGCAGGCCAAGGTGGATGCTCTGGATGGAGAGATCAAGTTCCTCAAGTGTCTGTACGAAGGGGTAAGGCTTGTCCTCACCTCTAGCTTTGGATTCGGGAAGGACTTGTGATGATAAGGTACCTATTTATCAGTCCATTTAAAGGGGCCCAGGAGCCCTCCAGCATTTGGGTGCTGAGGGCTTTGTAGTTCAAAGACTGGGCGATAGCTGACCAGGCTATTTTCCTTCACTCTCCTTCCTCTTGCCCCCTCTTGGGACAGACATGTGGATTTTCTTCTCAGTTGGCTTTACAGCTACTGGAAAGTTTTTCAAAGCAATATTGGGCTCTGATCTTGGGCTTTAGGGAATGCTGCTTGTGCCTGTTTGGGGTGTCCCTGGGATTATTCTAGCAGGATATCATTTTGCCACCTTGCCCTGGTTATCATAGGCATGTCATGCATTCTTCTTCCCCTGTAGGAGATTGCTCAGATGCAGTCCCACATCAGCGACACATCTGTCATCCTGTCCATGGACAACAACCGCAATCTGGACCTGGACAGCATCATTGCCGAAGTCCGTGCTCAGTATGAGGAGATTGCCCTGAAGAGCAAAGCCGAGGCCGAGATGGTGTACCAGACCAAGGTAGAGTGGACTCCTCTATGCACCTCTCCAGCGGCGTGTGTGAAGGGCGATCTGGTTTGGGCTCAGCTTTTTATGTGCCATAACTCACCATGGCCTCCAGCTATCTCGGAATATGACAATGGCCTTGGCATTGTGGGAAGCAAGAAAGGAGAAGACAACTCTGTCCTTAGGCTCCTCTTAAACCGACAGCATTCATTTCAGGGTACAAAGTGCAAGAAGCAAATGAGTCTTGCATTAAGACTGGGCGGGATTGGGCAGGACCTGCTTTCTGGAGGCAGAGAGCTCTGAAGTACCCTTGGGGGAGGGGCATGTAGATGTCAGTATCTCAGCTCTGTCATTACAGTGAGTCACAGGTCTCTTCAGTGCGATCTGGGATCAGGCAACCCCCACTTTTTTCGTTCAAGTCCACCTCCACGGATGAAGAGGGCGTTGCTATCCCTCACATCTCAGCTTCCCCATGGGTGTGGGTGGGAGGTGACTCTTAGATAATCTGGTTTCTCTGATCATGATGGTAACTTTCTAATTGTTCCTTGCTGTTCCCTGGGCTCTTTCTCTGGATAAATCACCCCCAGGAGACCTTATCTCTCCTTCCCTATCTCTTTCCCAGTCTCCAATGGAGAGGTTTAGCCTGTTGGGGAAGGGCTAGCCTTCAGGGCCTAAGAGACAACACAGGCCTAGACTTTTGGATGTGGAAGGCTCAGACTAGTGACCTTCTCCATTTACTTTCATCAGCCAGGGCTGGGAATGGCCATGGGACTTAACCCCCTTGGGTGGTCAGGATCCAGCACTCAAACACAGGCTGTCATCTCCATAGTCCTTTCCAGAAGAATAAGACGAGTCTCACAGATGGGTTTAGAGACCATTTGCGCATGGGTTATTGGTACCTCCACTTCACCATGGGATTATCGAGAGGGATGCCGTGGCTGGGTGCTGACCAGCGTTGTGAGACTGGTTTTCATCATCACCATTCTGAGATGAATAAGTGAGCGCTACAGGTGCAGGAGACTCACCAAGAGCACTCAGGAGATAAGGGGTGATGGTGCTGTCACTTCTGATGGTGCTAAACCACATCAGGGCTGAACATCCAGGGATGGAGGCAGGGCAATAAATACACCACCCTGAAGTGCTGAAGACCACACCTGCTCTGTTTTCCCTTCAAGTTGAACTCTGAGATTGAGCTGGGATACTCTCTGTTCAATGGATAAGCCAAACGGCACGAGGTGACAGAGATTCATGGCTGATATTCAGTGCTAAGTTCGCCCTCCTTCCTCACCCCATAAGACAGTCCATATAGCCTGTGCTCAGCTAAGCTGACAGGGAGAAGGGAAAGTGGAAAAATTCCGCTGACTATCTCCTTACCCATCTGGCCACCTACTCATTCATCAGATCTTTCCCTTGGGTACCGGAGGGACATTATGCTATACGTACTAAAAATCCATCCACTGAGGAAGGTATGGAAATGCGTCAGTGAGATCTGACTGCTAAAGCCCAGAATCACAGGAACAGAATTGCGCCTAATCAGAGGGTTAGGGAAGACCTCCTGACCTGGCCTGGTTACAGCTATGTAAGGAAGGGAGAGCCTGTGGGGAAGGGTTCTGGAGGACAGAGATGCTCCTACTCCCTCAGAGGCACAAGAGCATGAGAGTCCTCTCAGAGTGGATATCAAAGGACTGTTTGGCAAAGCCGAGGAAGCAGATAAAGGAAGGCAGGGTCATGAAGTGAGAGCCTTGATGCCAGGCTAGGAATTTGAATCTTGACTTTGAAAGGGCTACAGGCTGAGAGGGCCTTAGCTGGGGAGGCATCTTACAATGATGCAGTGTGGAGAGGTGGGACTTCCAAGAGTCCTGTGCCAAATCCAACCCTCAGGAAGATCGGCCAGGCTTAAGGGACATGAATACTCCCGGGGACAGATGATTAAAGACAAAGAGGCTATGATCTGGGGATGGGGAGGGTGTCCCTTCCCTCCTCTGCCACATGGCCCCAAGCAAAGGACTGTTTCTGTACTAGAGTAAGCTCAGACAACCCCAAGTCATACGTATGCCTTACTACTTCCCACCTACAGTTCCAGGAGCTGCAGCTGGCAGCTGGTCGCCATGGGGATGACCTCAAACACACCAGGAACGAGATCTCTGAGTTGACCCGGCTCATCCAGAGACTGCGATCAGAAATTGAGAATGTGAAGAAGCAGGTGAGTAACAGGGCTCCTGACGGGCTCCTCCATATCCCAGGGAAGGCTGGGGCTCCTGACGGGCTCCTCCATATCCCAGGGAAGGCTGGGGCTCCTGACGGGCTC
>NC_022017.1:2633449-2649888 GCF_000317375.1 Microtus ochrogaster
CCATATCCCAGGGAAGGCTGGGGCTCCTGACGGGCTCCTCCATATCCCAGGGAAGGCTGGGGCTCCTGACGGGCTCCTCCATATCCCAGGGAAGGTTGGGACTCCTGACGGGCTCCTACACACCCCAGGGAAGGCTGGGAGGATTTTCCTGCCCTGTCTCCTTCTCTTTGTACTCTGTCCTAGAAACCCCTTCCTCAGGAAAGCCTGATCTCCTCCCCTATTTTGTTCCCCTTGTAAAGTCTAGAACCATTATAGGGTTTCCCCCAAAGCTACAAGACTGAGAATAGCACACTTCCCTGGGGCCAGGTGAAGGTCCTCACTGCCAGATACATTCCAGGAAGTGGAGCAGGACAGAATAGCGCCCCCTCCCCGCCGCCATTAGCACATGCATATAGGAATAGAGTAGGACCCAGGTACCTCAGAACTCAAGGGGAATGCCACCTCCTGTCTCTCAGTGCTCCAGTCTGGAGATGGCCATTGCTGATGCTGAGCAGAGAGGAGACTGTGCCCTCAAGGATGCCCGGGCCAAGCTGGATGAGTTGGAGGGTGCCCTGCACCAGGCCAAGGAGGAGCTGGCTCGGATGATGCGCGAGTACCAGGAGCTGATGAGTGTGAAGTTGGCACTGGACATTGAGATCGCCACCTACCGCAAGCTGCTGGAGGGCGAGGAGTGCAGGTAGGTAGGGGTGCTGGAGGGTGAGGAGTGCAGGTAGGGGTGATGGAGGGCGAAGCGTGCTGGTAGGGGTGCTGGAGAGCGAGGAGTGCAGGTAGGGGTGCTGGAGGGCAAGGAGTGCAGGTAGGGGTGCTGGAGGGCAAGGAGTGCTGGTGGTAACAGAGGCACTCAGAGAACCCTTACAGCCCTCATCCCAATCCGGTTTCCTAGACCGCTGGATGTGGACACAGGAGGGGCTGTAGATGGATGCTTTTCAATTCAACCACAAACAAGTCCCAGAGCGATTTCCATCCACACAGTGTGACAGCAATGTCCTTTAAATTCCCCTTCAGCTCCTCAGAGTGTTTCAGTTTAATGTTGCCGGCTTCAAGGCCTCCCTCGGCGGCCCTTATAAATCCCTTGTGTTCACGGTGGGTCCTAAGTTCAGCCTCTCAGCAGATAGCACCATCTCGCTCCCTCCTCCAACTAACTTGCTTTATTTTTCACTGTATTTATTTTTTAGAGGCATTTATTTTCTTATTTGGTTATATAATTCTAATTTTGTCCATTGTGACATAAAACTTTCTTTTGAGAGAAATGCATTTTTTTTCTATAAAAGGCAGCCAGCTAAAAATACTCAATTGATAACAATGTGGACTGCACAAAAGTCCAGTCCAGTTAGGGGGACACAGGACATTGACTTTTGGAAATCCTGGGACTAAAGCCACACGGGAGTTTCATTCATTGCTACTTTATAAAGTCTGTATTCATGTATTCTACTTACTCAGGCCTCAGCTACCCAGTAGTCAAGCAATGGGCTCAAGAAAAACTCACGCCCCCAAAGTGGTGTTAGCATGGGACCCCCAAGACTATAGCCCTCATAAGTCTGAAGTGGGGAAGGTAGACTGGGGAGGGCAGAAGGGCAGGAGGGACTCCGAGGTTCAAGTCTTGAGACAGAGGTTGTTAACACTTTCTGACCGCCTAGTGGCTGGCAGGGTTGGTGGAGGTGGAGCCCGCCAGCTGGTGGCTCTGGCCCATGTCCAGTGAATGGGAGCTCATCTCAGGATTCTAATTGTGATGGAGACTCTCTGTGTTTTCTCTGTACAGGATGTCTGGGGAACACACCAGTGCCGTGAGCATCTGTGAGTATTTCAAGTCTCTGAGGGCATGGTTCCAGGTAGGCAGCAAGCAAAAAGTGAACAAGTGGATGCTTGCTACCATGGCCACTTGAGAGCATCTTGGGCTCCACCTCCAGCCTCCACCACTCTGAGCTACTGCTTGACCAGGAGAGATAGCTTTTCACAACCCTGCTTAGCACAATCACCGCTTCCCCCAGAAATGTTGTCTGTGATGGGATAAAACTCTGTAGCTACCTCCCCTCTCCTGCTCCCCTCTCCTGCTCCCCTCTCCCGCTCCCCTCTCCCGCTCCCCTCTCCTCCCTCTCCCGCTCCCCTCTCCTGCTCCCCTCTCCCCTCTCCTGCTCCCCTCTCCTGCTCCCCTCTCCCGCTCCCCTCTCCCGCTCCCCTCTCCTGCCTACCCTCTCCTGTTACCCACACCCACACTGTTAAGCATGAGGGGAAACTAAGTCCAGAGTCTCCTGCTCCCCTCTCCTGCTCCCCTCTCCTGCTCCCCTCTCCCGCTCCCCTCTCCTGCTCCCCTCTCCTGCTCCCCTCTCCCGCTCCCCTCTCCTGCTCCCCTCTCCTGCCTACCCTCTCCTGTTACCCACACCCACACTGTTAAGCATGAGGGGAAACTAAGTCCAGAGTCACCTGTCCACTCCTATGCAGTCACGCAGCACAGAGTAGCGCTATCCCTGGCCCAGCAAGGCTCCGTCACTCTATTGATAAGGGGCCACAGCACAAGCACCCTAACTCAAGCCACTGGAAGTACAGTGGAAGACTTTAAGCTTGCCTTCTCAGATTAATGCAAGAACATGGCTCGTGCTTGGGCATCCCCTGTCCTTTTGGGGCAACTTTGTTATTTCTTGTTCATCCAAGAAAGAGCAGGTGCCTGACTGGGGATTCTGTACCCTCTGGGCTGTTTTCCCCAGAGCTTGGTTTGTTCAGGATTGAGTATGTGTCACCAAACATAAACTTGGGGTACACGTAAGGGCTTTAGTTACGAAGGAGATCTTTGAGCTGGGCGGGCTGGAAGCTGGAAGGGACTTTGGGCAGCTTCTGTCCTGCAATGCCCACAGATCCCTTTTTTCCCATTCTTTTTACAGCAGTTATCAGCAGCTCCACTCCTGGGGCCGTCGGTTCAGGGGCCAGTTTTGGATTCAGTAGCACTGGCAACTATGGCTTCCGGACCAGCTCTGTCGGTGGGGGCTACAGCATACTGTCTGGGGGCTGTGTCACTGGTGGTGGGAATTGCAGCTCCCGTGGAGAGACCAAGGCCAGACTGGGTAGTACAAGTGAATTTAAGGATGTTTCAGGGAAGAACTTGGCTTTGGGCTCACCTACAAAGAAAACCATGAGATAAGCCAACAGTCAATCCCTGCATCTGCCCAGCCTTGTTTTCTCTGTATTCTCTTCTGGGACACCTTCTGTTCTATTCACCATCACTCAGTTCTTGCTTTTCTTTGTTACCAACATTGCCTTCTCCTCTCCAGTCACCCCGCTTAGTCTTTATTAACCAGCATCAGGATTTGAGGAAGTTACTCGTGCATCTTTCTGCCCCAGTGCAAAGAAACCACTTCTCTTAGCCTTCCATACCTCCATGAGGCCCTGATCCCTCTGCCTGCATGCCCCCTTGCAGATGAAGGTTCTCTAGGCTGACAATCTGGGCACACGAGACTTGGAATGTGCTGATGGATGTCCTGCAAGAACCAGCCCAGCCTAGAGCAACACCTAGCCATAGTTGCATCTGGCATGATCTCTGTATGTTTTAGGCCCAGGGGTCCCTTATTTAGGCCCCAGATCCCTGTTCCTGTGTTCCACTAATAAACTTATAAAACTCCTGTATGGCCACATTGCCTCTTTCCTGAAGACATCCTCATTTCAGACCACCTCCCTTCTGTATGCGGAGCGCTCACTGAATGAAAACCTCTGGCCTCTGAGCTTCCTCCATTTCACAGAATCCTAAGTATTGTTCGGTCTGCATGAATTAGACCCTGCACAGGCTGGGTCCCCATGAACCTGCATGGACCCCAACACCTGCACTGATACCCAGCATTGTTCATGCCCCACAGGTGTGTCTTCTGAGCCCTCCTTTCCTCAGGCAACAGTCAGGTATACAATGTTTAGCAGCATACAGACTCACAGGAGGAGTCAAATGTCTGGAAGCAGGACTTAAAGTTGTTTAAGAGGCATGGGAAGCCAATTCTGGAACGCCTAAGACTTGATGTTTTCTGATTAAAAACCCCAAAGATAGATTCGTCTTTGAAGAAATGACGCAGGTCCTGGTGGTCCTTAGAAAATATGGGTGTGTGTGTGTGGTGTGCGTGTGTTTATGCTTAAGTAAATGGTCATCTCAATAATACGTGTATGGTGATATTTTGCTTGTACTGTAGCTTTCCTGAAGATCAGACTGTGGAGATAACCACACTAGTTAGCCATAGAGGCTAGGCAGACTTTTAATCCCAGCACTTGGGAGACAGAGGCAGAGGGAGCTCTGTGAGTTCAAGGCCACTAACATAGAAACGGAGTCAAGCAGTGGTGGCTCACACTTTTAATCCTAGTACTTGGGAGTCACAGGCCTTTTCTCCCAGTACTAGGGAGGTAAAGACAGGAAGGGTATGGCTGGGTGGAGAGAGGAATGTAAAGCAGGAGGAGACAGGAGCTCAAGGCATTCAGTCTGAGGATTCACAGAGACCGGACCCTGCCCCCTTGGTTCTGAGAATCCAGTAGAGGTGAGGACTAGTGGCTGGCTGCTCTGCTTCTCTGACCTTCCAGCATTAACTCCTATCTCTGACTCTGGGTTTTTATTATGAAGACCAATTAGAATTCACACTGTACACATGTCACTTTGTTTACAGATCACTGTGTGCTCAGAGATGTCTCCCAGTCCTCAGGGAGCAGTAATATTGTCAGATGAAACAGAATGCAAATGCAAGTACAGGACTGGTGACATTCAGGTGGGGCTCATGGTGGCATCAGAACAGGAGCCCTGTAGGTTCAGGTGTCTTAGGATTTCTATTGCTGTGAAGAGACACCATGGACACAGCAACTCTAATAAAAAACATTTAATTGGGGTGGCTTCTTACAGTTTCAGAGGTTCAGTCCATTATCATGATGATGGGGAGCATGGTGGTGTGCAGGCAGACGTGCTGGAGCTGAGACTGCTACATGATGACCAGGAGGCAGCGAGAAGCCACCTGTCACACAGAGGAAAGCTTGAGCAGAAGCCCGCCCCCACACTGACACACTTCCTCCACAAGGCCACTCCGTCTAATAGCACCACTCCCTTTGGGGGCCACTTCCTTTCAAACCACCACATTCCACTCCTTGGCCTTGTAGTCATATCACAGTGCAAAAATACATTTAGTCAAACTTCAAAAGTCTATGGTCTCTAACTTATTTCCAAGTTCCAAGTTCAAAGTCTCTTCTGAAATGCATGGCGATCTCTTAACTGAGATTGAATCACCTGAAAAAAAAATCAAAATCAAAAAGCAGATCACATACTTCCAACATAAAATGGCATAGGATATACATTACCATTCCAAAACACAGGGGAGGGAGAATAGCAAGGAAGTACTGGACCAAAGCAAGACCAAACAGCTTTGCAAGCTCCAAACTCTGCATCTGCATGTCTGATGGCAAACACTCTCCATATTCCCAGCTGTTCAGCTTTACTGACTGCCACACACTTCTTTTTCTTGGGCTGGTTCCACTCCCTGTGGGCAGCTCTCCTGGGCAGCTATCCCACAGCTCTGGCATTTCTAACATCTTGGGTTCTCTAAGGAATCCAGGCTTCAACTTCACAGCTTCATGCAATGACCTCTCTGGGCCTCCATTGAGGGACACCCTGCATGCCTGGCCTCAGCAGCTTTATTAGATAACTCCTTTTCTTTTATCCTTAACTCTAAAGCCAGAACCATGTGGCCAAAGCTGCCAAGTTTCATGCCTACTGGGGTGGGAACATGGCCCCCTCACTGAGTTACATCTTCACCAGCTTTCTATCTTTCACTGCCTAAGCTCAGCTGTCCTGAAACTTGCTCTGCAGATCAGACTGGCCTCAAACTCAGAGATTTGCTAGCCTCTGCTTTCCCAGTGCTGGGATTAAAGATGTGCCCTAACACATTAGACTCTAACTTTCCTTTAGTTCCTTTTCACAGTGGGAAAGTTAGCGGGAGGATTCTTGGCCTGAGGTCACCACTCCCTTTATTCCACTTGTTAATTCATTTATCTCCTTGAGCAAAGAATTTAACTCTACTCTACTTTCTGGTGTCCTTTTTCTCCTCAAATGTTTTTCCTTGCTCAGCTTTCTCCTTGTTATATATCTTCATTAGAGTTACCCCTAATATCCACATGAAAGCATCTATGTGAGGCTGTTTTGAGATTTCCTCTGTCAATAGAATTAGTCTGAAACACTGCACTTTAGCCTCAGGCCAACTCTTTTAACAAGAGGGCAAAAGGCAGCCACTTTCTTTATCAAACAATCACAAGAATGATTTCTAGGCAATATTCTATAATTCTCTTAAGACCCTTGAGCCAGCTCCCGACATTTCAAATCATTATCAGCACCATTGTCTTCCGTGCTCCTAGTAGGATGTCCCATTAGGCAGTGATTAAAGCATTCTACTGCTTTCCTAACCCAAAGTGCCAAAGTCCATATCATGCCATGTGAAAGCGTGGTCAGGCCTGTCATGGCAACACTCCAATCACCGGCACCAACTGTTGTCTTAGTTAGGGTTTTCCATTGCTGTGAAAGTGACACCATGACCATGGCAACTCTTAAAAAAGAAAACATTTAATTGGAGTGGCCTACTTAGAATTTCAGAGATTTAGTCCATTATCATCATGACAGGGAGCAGTTCAATAGTTTAGACCAGAGTAGACATACTTTCCATTCTTCATATTGGGCATTTTATGGATTTAAAAAACACATAATGACATGTGTCTTCCATCATGGCAAAACACAGAGTTATTTCACTGCTCCACAAATCTTTCAGCATTAAACAAGCTAATGGACCACAGCAAGTCTTGTGACAAGATATTTGCTTATTACATGTGTTAACACATGAAATACAGGGATGATGAAACCCTGTGTGTGTCCTGTAGGGAGATATGACCACTAGGAAAGGTAACCATATCCCAGTGAGGAAACAAGACCCAGTGGCTATCCTGGCAGTGAGGAGCCACTGAGGGGAGGCAGGGCAGGCTTTTGCAGGAGGCAGGATGTCTGCAAGCTTCAGAGGCCGGCAGCTTCCTGGGTGGATGACCAGGAGAAGTAAAGATGGGAGCAGAGGCACTTGAGTGAGTGGGCAAATTTGCTTCTTGTTGCTGGACTGTGGAGAGTCAGACAGAAGGGGCTCAGTTGAGGGGCATGGCAACCCCTGAAGCCAGGAGGCAGCAGCAGGGGATTAGAGGGACTCTTTTAGAGGGCACTTTTGCTCCATGGTCTCAGATTCCTTGTCTTATATGTGGTTAGTAACAGTAGTTACCATTTGAAGTTGCCATGAGAATTAAATTTAATAGGGCTTGTGTTTGAGAGTCGTTTCTCTCAGTGCCTGTACTTAGAGCACCCCACAAACAGCATCTCTGGGTATCATGAGATGCAGAATGTTATTCCAAGAGGCTTAGATGAAGAGGGAAGTGGAGGAGATCTAACAGAAATCAGATTATACAATGAGCACGAATTTAGGATAAAGAACAGTAAAAGATATTTCTGCTGGGCAGTGGTGGCACATTCCTTTATTCCCAGCACTCAGGAGGCAGAGACCAACCTGGTCTATAGAGTGAATTCCAGGATAGCCAGGGCTATGCAGAGAAACCCTGTCTTGAAGTTCTTTTGCATGGAAAAATTTTTGCTATCTATCTTCTATGCTTAGATGCAGAGAATCAATGCCAACAGCCTCAGCAGACAAACCCTGGAATCTGAACATCTCATTTTAATCCAAAAGGTCTAATTTCTCACCCACTGTCTACAGCAGGCTAGGGCAGCTATCTCCATGGTTGGTCCAGTGGATGGCTATTACTTAGGCTTTTCTTAGCTAGAGCACATGGGATACATGCCTTCCAAGGTCACTGAGATAGAAGAAAAGGGCACCGAGGCTCCTAAAGGCTTCATCACCCGAGGTGTGGCTCTCTTCAAACTCACTTCTCAATGGCCAATCCTACTCCATGTTTCCAAACACCACTGGAGCCCCAAAGGAGGCTGGCAGATAAAGAGGAAATTGGGGTTATCTGGCATTGCCTGCGAGTCTCTGAAACAAGCTGCCTCAGTTGACACTACCATAATCTACATGAGGCTGTACGTTATATTTAGGTCTTTTTTAATGACTTTTAAGAGGAACTTTCTGTGGCTTGGAGAATTATCTATACAGTGGCCACATTTTTCAATTGAATGTGTAAATTTATTATGTATATCAAACAAACAAGTAGCTGATAGAGAAAACAGCAGGCAGATAACAAACATTACCAAATCAGGCACTTACAGCATCCAGCAGAGTTGACTAGAATAGCCCAAAATTGAGAGTGCAAACAGAAGATGACGTCATCAAACGGGCTTAAACATGTGCAGCAGAAGTCAACCGGGAAACAGACAATCAGCTGGCGTTCCCAGGGGAGAGTCTCGGGTGTAACAGTGATCAAGAAAGGCTTTTAAGTACTTACATAACAGGGGGCAGATAGATGGTATCAAATTGGGCACTTAGAATCATCCAGCAGAAATGACTGGGGAAGCTGAGGCAGCCAGCTGGAGTTCCCGACTGAATTTTTCCACCATGGATGGGCATTGCATGGCTCAACTCCCAGCTTCCCATTCCTACTCCAGGGGTTTTTATATCCTGGGACAAACCATAGTAACCCTCAGGTGGAAATGGCTGACTTTCTAGTTAATCTTGGGGAGACTCAGCTGTGTCGCTCATCCATTTGAGTGGCCCATCCCTGGACAAGGAGGGGGACAGTTTGAGACGAACATGCTTGGGTCTGAAATGAGGAGGGACCCTTTCTAGACCCAACTTCCCAGTGAACTTGAGTAGCACGTGACAATTTACCAATACAATAAACATTACAAGGAGGCAATGCCAATCATTATGGATTTGGATAATTGAAATACATTTAATGATGAAGTGGGGAACCCTGAAGCTCTGGTTTCCATAACATATGTAGCCAGAGTGAGTTCTTTGATTCAAAATTCTCTGGACACCCTGAGACTTTCTTTTGTGAATAAGGGGAGTACTTTATGTCTGATATAAAGATCAACTTTCTCTCTTTCTAGTCTCTGGTTTTATTTAAAAGTGGATTCATTTATAAAAATATTTTCTGAAAAAAATATTTTCTGCTCATATTTGACAAGTCAGAAATATTGAAAAGTCGAAAAAGTCAACCATTCATAACCTCATCTTGGCACTGCATGTGGAAAAGGTCCAGGCTTGTAGTGGCCTCTGGCTAGACGAAAGCACGGATGCGTTTGCTGCTGTTAATGTCATTGGTGCCACCCATCCATTTATTTACTTATGCTGGGCTTGATTTTTTCTTCCTTTCTTTCTTTCTTCCTTTCTTCCTTCCTTCCTCCCTCCCTCCCTTCCTTTCTATCTTTCTTTCTTTCTTTCTTTCCTTCTTTCTTTCTTTTTGAGATAAGTTCTCTCTATGTAGCCTTAACTATCCTGGAACTCACCATGTAGACCCTACTAGCCTTGAGCTTACATGGATCCATCTGCCTCTGCCTCTGCCTCTCAAGTGCTGGTATTAAAGGCATGTGTTACCATGCTTGTCTTGGGTTTGATTTTTTTAAAGAAAACTTTAAGGTTCATGGGGAGGCAGGTACAGCAGTTTCCTGCATGTCCTCTGCCTTCACAGCCTCCCCATCATCAGTATCCCCACCAGAGGTTTGATATGGTTGACACATAATTGCCATTGGAGTCCATAGTCCACTCTTAGGATTGGAGATTTTGGTTTTGTTTGTTTGCTTGTGTTTTGCATGTATGTGTGTGAATGGAGTCTCGAGGTTGATGTCACATGTTTTCCCTGACAACTCTCTACTGCGTATGTTGAGGCAGGATTTCTTAGTTTACTCCAGAGCCCACTGCAGCCTGCTCTAGGAATCTCCTGTCTCTGCATACCACACATTGGGATTACAGTGGCATGGCAAATCTGCTGGCATTTGTGCGATTACTGCAGATCCGAACTGAGGTCCTCTTGCTATACCCACAGAGCATTCTCACTGTCTTGAAAATCCTGTCACTAAGTGCAGTAATAAACTAGCGAGTCTTGCACAAGACATCTGCCTAACTTTTTCTAAACCTAAAATCCTCCACCCTGACACTTTTCTCACATAGTACTTGTTAATTTCTCAAGCACGGTGCTCCAGAGCATTGGAGAGCCAGTTTAAACGGTCCATTAGCAAGTATAGTTCCAGAATGGCTTCACTCACCTTTTGCTGTAGACCTAGTCTTGAAGGGAGACATTTCTTCCTTGGTACACCAACCTCTAGGGGCAACTCGATCAAAAACCTGAATGCTACAGGCTGCCTCCAGGGCCCAGGTGACACAGCAGCCTGCTATCAGAGGCAGGTGCCAGAACCGCCCTCCCCCCAGCCTGGGCCTCAGCCTCCTTTGATCTGCCCACATGCCCACACATCAGATGTCTCTGAAGTCACATGTGTCACCTGCATCTCTCCACCATCTGTAATGAAGGCAGTGCAGGGGTGCGGAGTTCCTGATTCATCCAACAGCAGAACCCCCAGGGGGAGGCAGGCAAAGGCCATTTTACCTCTTCCTATCTGCAGAAGGGGAGACCTAGCCCAAGAGAGATGCATGTCTCTGTCTTAGTTTTCAGAAAAAAAGTGACCACAAAGGTGAGTTTTGTGAGCCAATGGCTTACACAAATTGGCTTTAAACATCTTTCCCACTTTTCTGTTCTTGATGCTAAAACTGATAAACTCTTGTTCTTGTCGTGGGGAAAACAGGCAAAAATTTAATCGTGGGTGGAATTGAAATAACAAAAGTTTGAGAAGCACAGCCTGGAGTTTGTAAGGGCCCATTGGGTCCCAGCCCTTCCTCTGACAATACAGAAGCCCACTTCCCCCCATGAGGACCCCTGGGCCTTCTCTATCTGTCCATCTCTGCCTGGCGCCACCATCTTCGCCCCTCCCAATAACCACATCACACTGCACGATGTGGGCAAACAGCTTGGCTGTTATTATGCTCTCTGATGGACTCACTCACTGGAGGCCATGTCAGTTTCCCCCAGGGACTGCCTGGCCACCCCAGGATGCCCCGAGGGGAACATAGGCTCTGAGGCATAACTAAGAGCTCGATTTGAGGTGCCTGTTTCTTCCAAAGTCATCCTCAGCGTTCCTGGTGCCAACACTGCTCTGAGTCCCAGAAGTCTGGGAGGGAAGAATTAACCCAGGTTGGCTGTCAAACGTATGGGAAATTTCTGCCCGCAGCAGAGCCAACCCGGACACCTGCTCCACTTGGTGCCCTCTCCCCCAGCTCTCCTCTGGAATTTTCTCCCGAAGATCTTGGTAGTGATGACCTACATAATTGCAGAGAGGCCTCTGGAGATAAGGTGATGAAATTATTATAATGTAGGAGATGAGCACAGGAAATTCAGGGTTCCGGGTTGTTTTATAGGGGGATTCATGGACAGGTGAAGTGGAAGAGTCGGAAATCTTTGCAAGTGAATGGTAATTTCCTAAATGAAGGACCCAAGAGGTCCCCTCCCCCATCCAGTGATCCAAAAGGGGTTTTCAACATACAAATTATCTGTCTCCATCCTGCCAGACCAAGCAGGACTATTTAAGGGGCGAGCTGGACCAGAAGTGCAGCAGCATCCGTGCCCCAAGGCCTGTCTGCTGCTGCTTTGCCGGTCCTTGCCCACCGCCAACTATGAGCCGCCAGTTGACCCTCTATCCTGGAGCCGAGCGCCTGGGCTTTAGTGGCTGCTCTGCTGTCATCTCGGGCCGGTTCAGCGGCAGCCATGCTTCAGTCCGGGCCGGGGTCAAGGGTGCAGCTTTTGGCAGCAGGAGTCTGTTCTGCATGGGGGGCAGCCGGCGGCTGGCGTTGAGCTCTTCCGGGCGGAGCACCGGCTTTGCACTGGGCCACGGAGGGGCGAGCGGTGGTCGCCCCGGAGGCTTTGTGGGCACCATCTTCGGCAGCGCAGGACTGGGCCCCACGTGTCCATCTGTGTGCCCACCGGGCGGCATCCCCCAGGTCATCGTCAACAAGAGCCTCCTGGCCCCACTCAATTTAGAACTGGACCCAGAGATCCAGAAGGTACGCGCGCAGGAGCGAGAGCAGATCAAGGCCCTGAATAACAAGTTCGCCTCCTTCATTGACAAGGTATGTGCTTCGGCATCTGCTAGGCCTGCATTGACACTGGCGAGCGCCACAGTGCGTTCGCTCTGCCGCTGATGCGGGAGAACTGGGCTAGTCTCCTTTCCAGCATCTGTCAAAGGGGCTCAATAATGATTTCTCACTGGGACCGAAGGATTAATACGCTTAGGACAGTGCCTGGCACACTCACCCAGTGAAGGGGGAACCTTATCCTTCCATGTGGGACAAGACACCGGAGATCCACATCCAGAAGAGGGGCGCTAGAGGGACGAAGACCAGGGAGTGTCATAAGGCACGGAAGTAAAAGGAGGGAGGGCATATTTCCAGAAGAGGGGAGAAAAAAGGGTCAAAAAATTCAAATCAGGCTTAGAGATATTTACAAAGAAGACATAAAGTGTTCAGCAATGGGTAATCCAGAAAGTGTCTTTGTTGGGGGTCGGTGGCAGGGACCCTAGTGAATGGGAAAGGGTCTAGAAATGGGTTTCTCTCACCTGGCCCCCTATAAGAGGGCTCGGCCAGAGAGTGTTAGGGACATAATGACAGCTGGCAATGTGGAGAGATTACTGTATCCTGGGTTCCCGCATCAACTCTTATCAACTCGAGATCTCTGCTTCTCCTCTGGGTTTTACATGAAGGAATCAAGGCCTGGAATGATGAGAAATAAACCCATGTTGGTGGAACAGTCAATGACTTTTCGCTCCTAACTCCCTACTCCAGCGTCTTCCTCCTGCCCTAAGCTCAGAGACAGGTAGAAGGGAACGGCTGGTGAGCAGCAGAGGAAATGAGGGGAATTCTGAAATATGTGAGAACTGGCTTTGAACAAACTGAAAAGTCAACCAGTAGCATCCGAGCTCTAAGAGAAAGGGAACATTGCCCTACCTCCGTCTCCAGCTCTCGGCATCAGCAAGAGAAACTGACCCAGTCACATGGCCACTTGCCAGGCAGATGACACCATTGCTCAAGCTTGGCCCTTGCATTCTCAGAGATGCTCTTCCCTTGACCTTTCAGATCCCATGCGCCCCTAGCTCAAGGGTCCCTCGGATAAACCATTATTTTTTCTGTTCCACTCTCAGAAGGCAGTAGCACAGGGAACTGTGGGCCATGACTGCCTTTCGGTTGCAGGTGCGCTTCCTGGAGCAGCAGAACCAGGTGCTAGAGACCAAGTGGGCCCTGCTGCAGCAGCTGGATCTGAACAACTCCAAGAGGAGCCTGGAGCCGGTTCATGAGAGCTACATCAGCAACCTGCAGAAGCAGCTGGAGACACTGTCTGGGGACAGGGTGAGGCTGGACTCGGAGCTGAGGAACATGCGGGAAGTGGTGGAGGACTGCAAGAAGAGGTGAGTGGGGGCGGAGGTGGTGAGTGAGTGGGGGCAGAGATGGTGAGTGGGGGCAGAGATGGTGAGTGGGGGCGGAGGTGGTGAGTGGGGGCGGAGGTGTGGCTGGGAGCTGCCGGATGGCTCCCCATGCTTTAGCTCCTTGGTTGAGACCATGGGTATTTCTCTCATATACTACAGGCAGAGATGCCTAAATGGGCTTGGAAAGATTGTACATCTACTCAGCATGCTCCTCTGTGTTGTCCAGGAAACTTGTCCAGTTTCTAGCCTGGGAAGTGGAAGGCTAGGGCAAAGAGCACTGGCTGAAACCCCTCTGCTTAGCCCAAATGGCGTTTTGAGTTCCCCTAAGTAAGGTTTTCTATGACAGTTCCTCCCTGGAGCAAAATTTAAAACTAAGCAATATGAAAATTTAAAACTTAGTTCATCTTGAAGTGTTCATATCCCGTGCAATCTCATCTTTAAGGAAAATTGAGAATGTTTTTGAGAACAAGGAGGGGGAGTTCAGAAGGATACAAACCTGGTATTTGGAAAGTTTGCTTCTAGGTGCCAGGTTTGTAGGGTCAGGCACCAGCTGCCATAATTTCAAGGGGTGGAGATGCTCAGTGCTGAAATATTTTTCTTGTTCCACATCTGAACGTCCTGGCCACCCTTTCCTGCAGTCTTCTCAGCCAGAAGCCTGGTCTGAGCTCTGCACAGAGACCCCCATGGAGAGCTGGTGATTGCCCTGACCGCAGAGAGACTATAGGCTCAGGCTTACAGAAATGCTTCCAAATGATCGTAATGAGTGCAGGTTAACTGAGCAATGAGAATGGATGGGGCTGGGTCTCAGGTGGAGATCTGAGCAGAGGCTGCAGAGGCGGGGCAGGGAGCACAGCCTGGAATCTGGGATGTGTTGTATGAACTGCTTTCTTTGTGTTTATCCAACATCATTAGACAAACAGGGCAGTCTCAGAAAGCATCCCAGGCACATTAACTATGTTTGTTTAGTTATATTAGGGGATGCAGCCAAGTGCCTCTACATGCTAGTCCAGTGTGCGACCACTGGGCTACAGCCCCAGTCCCCCAGTTACACCTTCAATCACTCAGCTTTCTAACCCACATCGATCTGGGTGGAGGGGCTGCCAGTGACGTACCTTAGGGATGCATGAAGAGCTGCAAAGTGTTACTTATATTTAAATATATAGAGGGAGCTGTCTTCAAGCATTAGATCCCCAACTTTTAATGTATAACAAAATTTTACCATTTTGAGCTTTTTAAATAAAAAAGTTAACAATGCTACTTTCCCAATCTGCAATATATCCACATAAAAAACATCCTGGGCTCATCCAAACACTGTTCTAAGACCTTACTTTGCCTGAAATGGAAGTCTGAACCTGGTGGCATAGTTTCAAAGTGAGAGTCGTGCTTCTGCTTGGTAGACTGGTGTCACCTCATGTCAATGGGGATGGGCGTGTGGGTGGGTGAACCTTTCTCCTGCAACATGGAGGAGGTCACTTGTGAAGGTGAGGGCTGTGGACCTCATGTCCCCAACCCAGTGCTGTCTCGGGAAAATCATGTCAGGGCAGACTGTACATGGACTAAGGGAGAACAAACAATACTCTCTGAAGCGGTATTCCTTCTTGGGGAGGCTGTTTGCCCTGGGGTAAATAAACACTGTAGCCACGTGGAGGTAGAAGCCTGCAGACCTGAACTGTCCCGAGAGTAAGGCTTTTCTCTCCAACAGGTATGAGGTGGAGATTAACAGGCGTACTGCTGCGGAGAATGAGTTCGTGGTGCTGAAGAAGGTGAGGGTGGGTGCAGCGGGGGAGGGAGAAAGTTAGAGCCTTTCCAACCGTCTGACACAGGGGTGTGCACAGGGCAAGGGCAGGGACCCTTTGGGCAGCTCAGCTCCTAGGGACTCTGTTGTCTCCATTCCTTCTGCTAAGGGAAGAGCCTTGGGTGCTTAGAACCTGCAAACCTAGAACCTGAAAACCTAGAACCTGCAAACCTAGCATCCAGCATATATCCCAGGAATTCTGCTGCATTTCCACTGAGGCCTTGGAATTCATACGAGTTAGTTTCTTGAAGCACGGGGTGAAGGGAATGAAGGGTTAAAGAAACTCCACTCCAAATAGCAGGGAGGGCACTGAGGGCAGGGTGGGCAGGCTAGAGAAGGCAGCCTGATCATCATATGTGTCCCCAGGATGTGGACGCTGCTTACATGAACAAGGTGGAGCTCCAGGTCAAGGTGGATACCTTGACAAATGACATCAAATTCTTCAAGGTCCTCTATGAAGGGGTAAGGACTTCACTGGCCTCCCTCAGGGAGCTGCTGGGGCTGGAATGGGAAAGCCTTTGTCCTGGTGCGGCTCACATTCACAGAGGCAATACTGAGGACTGTCACAGAGCCATATTAGCTCTGAGGAGATGGTGATGACAGAGACCACTGTCCTTCAGGCTTGGCATAGAAACATCACATGAAGGAACTTTGGGAGAGTAGAGGGAGGCTTGCAAACCCTGCCTGGGTCTTCAGGGAACATCTCTGGAGAGAGGAAGTCTGGGAAGGGAAAAGTGGCACATGACTCCCTTGAGGCATTGAGTGCCATCTGAGTTTTGACACGGTTAGTGTTGCTGGCTTTGAAGGAGAATGGGGAGACCTGAGTACAGGTGGGGTACAAACAAGGTGCTAATCACCTGCAACTGAAGCTGCAGGTGGCCACTCTCACCCCCAGCTGAGGAGGGGTAAAGAGTTGGCCAGGGAGGGTCAGGGGAAGTTCTGTCCTCATGGGGAGCTCTAACACCCCACATTGGTCACCAGGAGATTGCTCAAATGCAGTCCCACATCAGCGATACATCCGTCATCCTGTCCATGGACAATAACCGGCAGCTGGATCTGGACAGCATCCTCACTGAGGTTCGAGCCCAGTATGAGGAAATTGCTGTGAAGAGCAAGACTGAGACAGAGAACATGTACCAGTGTAAGGTGAGCCTGGTGCGCAGTGTGCATGTGTACATGTGCTTGTGAGTGTGT
>NC_022017.1:2650280-2698012 GCF_000317375.1 Microtus ochrogaster
TGTGCACACGTGGGCCTGGATGTATAGAGAACATGTACTAGTGTAAGGTGAGCCTTGTTTGCACTGAGCAGAGAGCTCTGAGCACACCCATTATGTTCTTTGTGTGTATATGTTTTTGAGTGTGTATGTGCACACGAGGGCCTGAATGTATATATGAGCTTAGTTGAGGTCCCTTTTGTTTGGGAACTGGGCCTCATAGGCATGTGGTCTGGAAAGTCAGAAGGTCTTAGTATACCTTAGGGACAAACACAGTCTCTTCCCTCACCATGACCCTGTGCCAGTTACAACACTCATAAGTCTGTGAGTAATCCACACACTTCAGCTTTGCTTCTGGTTTCCAGCTTTGGTGAAACAAGGACAAAAAACTCAAACTCGAGCAAGCCATCATGTTTAAGAAGCCAAGGGCCCTGCTGAGCTAGTGTAGGCAGAGGCTGCTTATTTGTTTCCCAGCTGCTCAGACCGAATAATCACACAGAAACTATAGTACTTACAACCTTGTTTGGCTAATAGCTTATGCATATTTTTAGCTAACTTATATCTTAAATTAACCCATTTATATTAATATGTGTATCACCATGGTAAGGTCTGGCTGGCAACTGGCATCTTTCTCCTTCGGCAGCTACATCTCTCTGTATCTCTGTTCGGATTTCTTGCCTGGCTTTACTCTATGAAGCCATTGGCCAAAACAGCTTCTTTAATAACCAATGGTAATAAAACATATTCATAGCATACAGAGGGGAATCCCATGTCAAGCTAGAGCAGGACCTTGCTTTAGGCAGAAGGAGTAGAGGAGCTGCTTTTCCACTGCCTGCCACTCTCCCTCCTTGGCTGGTGCTTATGCTGACTCAACAAGGAGATTACAGGCACTGAGCACCCTACAACATACTGAGGAGCACTCCCCTCTGTGCTGAGTATCCCACTCAATGCTGAGCAGCATGCCTCTCTGTGCTGAGCACCCCATCTTGTGCTGAGGAGCACTCCCCTTGTGCTGAGCACCCCACCCCATGCTGAGGAGCACTCCTCTCTGTATTGAGCATCCCTTGTGCTGAGCACTTCATTGCATGCTGAGGAGCACTCCCTCTACTGGGCACCCCACCTTGTGCTGAGCGCTCCTAAGTTGGTAAGTCCTTAACCACCTTGCACTCTTCCCTTCTGATCCTACCTCAGATCCAGGAGCTGCAGGCCACAGCAGGCCAGCATGGGGATGACCTCAAACTCACCAAGGCCGAGATTACAGAGATCAACAGGTTGATCCAGAGGATCCACTCAGAGATAGGGAACGTGAAGAAACAGGTGGGTTCCATGCAAAGAAGCAGCACCAGGGTTTGCTCAGCACCAATCTTGGGGTCATCATCAGGTAGGACAGACTGGGCTGTGTGGATGGGCACAGCATTCTACACGCATAGTACATGCTGCAGGTGCTGTGGGATCCACTGGGACTAGGGTCAGGTGAGGCCCCAAAGGAAGTTCCATGAGGACATGAGATCTCTCCAGGATGAAGGGCAGAGGGAGAGGGGAAGTCAAGGAAAAAGTGTTGCCTCTAGTATAGGGAGGGGCCTGCCTACCTGGAGCAACAGGCAAGGGTAGCTTGGAGCAGAGACGCCATAGGGTAGGAGATGGCAGTCAACTTCTAAGCCAGGCAGTGGGCCATGAATGCCACTCTTAGGTTCCAGCATTGCTACAGGAAGTGTCACCTGTGGTCAGCTTTAGATGGAATGGGGAGGGAGGCAGTGACCTGCCCTGGCCTTAGCCCAGAGCTCTGCATAGCTATGGCCTGCCTCATGGTGTCGTGAGGTGGGAACTGTGCCCACTGTCCTCCCCTCTGCGAGCATTTGATGGAAATCTCACTGGTGCCACGCCTGTGATTCTGAAGCCATCATTTGTGGGTACGGAAACCAGTCAGGCATTTGAGAGCCCCAGCCTCTCAGGCAGGTCAGATTTTCCCTATCCTCCACCTCTTCAGTCTGCACACGAATGTGAACACGCGTGCATGTGCACACACACACACACACACACACACACACACACACACACACACACAAAATTCCTGTGTTCATTGTGTTTATGATCCCTGGATGAAATAAGAACTTATGGATTTTTATTTAAGACTGATAGACATGTGTGAAAATGCAATATTAAAGATACTTTCAGTAACAGCCTGGAGTCTATTTGATGCAATTCTGTATGTTCACAGCTGGGCAAGAGTCCCAGAGCCATCTTAGTTCAAAGCCACTGTGGTGAAGCCTGGGCCCCAGTGAGGATGTGGAATTGTTTTCCCTACTGTCACTTTTTAGATCCGTTTGCCACTGTGTTCAGCTGTCAGGGAAGATCCTTTGTGGGGACCCCTGTAATATCCATTTCTTGTTGTATCCTCTGAGACTCCTAGCCACGGGGCTCATCTCTTCTTCTCTCCCTTCCACTGAGGAAGATGCCCACCGAGTCTCTCAGTGTTTGCGGTGTTTGAAAGGATCGGCTGATCTCACGTCCTTCCAACTCAGCCCTTCCTAAGACTCAGGCTTATGGCATTCCCCAGTTTACCCTGCCAAAGAGCAGAGGGCAGTTTGACCAAATTCATGTCACCCTCCTGCCTGACTGGGCCTCTCTGGTCCTGAGGATGAGCTCTGATTTCCCATGGTGAGGCCGCTTGGTCCTGGGAGTCTCCTCCAGGCTGAGCCACTCATTGAAATTCTGTGGGTGTCAGCAGATCTGTGGGCTGCTAATCAGAGGAAGTGACAGCTGAGGAAAAATCTAGGTCCTTTTGGAGTCAGGACCTGCTATTTCTTCTTCATAATGAAGCAAACTTCGATAGGAAGGTGGCACCCAAAAAAGAATAGGCTGAAATTTAGACCTTACCAAAGCCTTAGCAGAATGACTAAAACACACTCAAACTAAAATACTCAAGAAACCCCCAGAGCCCTTACACATGTAAACACCCAACCCTGACCCCAGCAAGATTCCTAACTCATACTGTTTGCCATCTGCAGAGCCTGCCAGTCATGTAAATGCCTCTCTGAAGCCTGTTCTTACCCCTTCGTAAGAGTCTTTGCAGAGTGGGCAGGGTAGGCTGCAATTGTGGTAGATTTAGTAGGCAGGCAGAGTGGGCAGGGTAGGCTGAAGTTGTGGTAGATTTAGTAGGCAGGTACTTTGCCTAGAGTAACTTACGAGATACCATTTCTTCCTCAGGATTTATGGGCACTGCTGAACTGCAGCCATGGGGAGACTTTCATCCAGACTGTCTTTAAAATCTAACAGCTGATGGTTTCAAATCAAGTGGGCAGGGCCAGGGGCACATACCCAGAGAGCCCACCTTCTCTATGTCCTCCTCTTAGGGAAAGATGCTTATGTTTAGAGGCTGAGGCATGGGTGGTGGAGGTAAAGGGGGTGAGGTTCCTGGAGTCACAGCAAGATAGATTCAACCTCCAGTGACCGTCCAGCGAGATCCTAAAACATTTGTTACCAGTCAGCGTCAGGAGAGGAGGGCTGATCCAAAGTGCTCAATCTGTCTGTTCTTCAGTGCTCCAACCTGGAGACTGCCATTGCTGACGCTGAACAGAGAGGCGACTGTGCCCTCAAGGATGCCCGAGCCAAGCTGGACCAGCTGGAGGGTGCCCTGCAGCAGGCCAAGGAGGAGCTGGCCCGGATGATGCGGGAACACCAGGAGCTCATGAATGTCAAGTTGGCCTTGGACATGGAGATCGCCACCTACCGCAAGCTGCTGGAGGGCGAGGAGAGCAGGTGAGTAGAGCAGTTCTGAGCAACAGTCATCTTGTCAGGGAAACTTGGCTTTAAAAGGAAGCCAAAGAAAACTGGGCTGTGTCTGGGGCCTACAGAAGTGAAAGCACACAACAAACAAAGGTGCTTGCCTTGTGCTAGGGGAGACACAAATTATACAGCAAGAAGGACTGACTTGTAAAACCCCTAAAAGGTCATGGGAAAACAAGCGTCAATGCCACTAATATTAAAAAGTGTTCCCTGACTCTTCATGGTTCTTGAATGGGAGAGGGACAGGAACTCTCAGGGTCATCCAAGTTTGAAGTCACTGTGGCAAAGCCTGAGCCTCAGTGAGGGTGTGGGACCGGTCTCCCTACCGTCACACCACAGAGCAGAGTTCCCCTCAGAGGCAGCTCAGGAACGGGCTGGGGTTGGGGCTTGCTCTGATGGGAGAGACTTAATCTCAGAGGTGACCACGTGAGTAGATGGGGTGATTGTTATGGTGGGTTTACCTGTCTGTTCTCTCTCTATAGGATGGCTGGTGAATACCCAAATTTCGTGAGCCTTTGTGAGTATCTGCATGTCTTGGTATGTCCTTGGTTACCTTTTCAGGAGCCTAGGTAGCTCCGATTCCACGGCACAAAGTATAGATTGGAATCCCAGGGAGTGGGATGAGGATGAGGTTAAGGATAGAAAGGCAGAGGGGTCTGGCTTCAGTGAGAGGCAGTGGCTGGAGAACGATGCTGAGATAGGAAAGAAAGCAGTCTGGTAGTTCTTAACAGCAACGTTCCGGAAGAGGGCTGCAAGTGATGCTTACTGGCAGCTCTTCCCCTGAGCCCAGAAGGCGTGGCCATCCTCCTCCCCATACTTCTGCTGATATACAGACCCAGACCACTTGCAATAAAGGTCGGATATTCGGGGTTACGTGCAGATAAAATGAAGCAATGGCTATGATTGGTGCTTACAAAGATACCTTGGTAAACTAAGAGGAAGAGGGAGCAAGCAAGGGAATGGCCAGAGTGTCTCCATCACGAAGGGCCCTGACCAGGGTGTAGACTAACAGGGCGGGGTCTCCTGTCATCCTTCTCAGCTGTCATTAGCAGTTCCAATGCGGGACCAGGAGGTGCTGGCTTCAGTGTGGACTTCGGTTCCTCGAGCAGTTACAACTACAGACCTCTGGCCCTGGAGGTCAAGACCAAAGGCAGCTGCAGCAGCGAACTCAAGGATCCCTCAGCCAAAGCCGCAGGCAGCAGCTGTGCAACCAAAAAGGCCTCCAGATGACAGATGGGGGGTGGTGCCGTGACGAGGCTGTGGGTCTCATTCTTCTGCTTTTTCCTCGGGTCCCTTTCCAAGTGGGGAAGTGTTTTCTCTATCACTGAAATCCCAACCCATCCCTCAGCCCTGTTTTCCTCAGTGCAGGGAACTGTCTGTCTGGTGCGGGAAGGCCTGTCATGGACTCTCTCAGTGGCCTCTCTCCCACTCCCATTTACTGTGGCTGACTCACATGTAGAGATGAAGCACAGACCCAAGATGTTTCCCTTCAGCCAACGGCAAGCCCCCCTGTTCTGTCTTCTTCAGCCTTTGCTGTCAAGGGACCATCCCTTTTTGTCCTTTGATGAGGATTCTGTCTAATTTTCTACCTCTCCTGCAATAAATGATTGACCGATGACATCATCCTAGTCTACCTTATGTTGCTATAATGGAATACTTGAGATAGGGTGTAATGGTTTGAACTGGGAATGCCACCCCATAAGCTCATGCTGTGAGTAACTGGTCCCCAGCTTGTGGCATTGTTTTGAGGTCTGTGGGCTCTGTAGAGATGGGACCTGGTTGGTAGAGGTAGGTCACATTAGGCCTTAAAGATTGTACCTACTCTGGGCACCAGCCTTCTCTCTACTTCGTGCTAAGACACCATCTGAGGAGTCTACACAACAGGCTCCAATGTCATGAGCAAGTCTGATGGACTGTAGCCCTCTTGACCCATAAGTCAAATCCCCCCCAACAAAGGTCTTTCTGTCAAGTATTTCAGCAGGTGATTTATAAAGAACAGAACTTATTTTGGCTCACAGTTCTGGAGGTAACTGAGAGCATGGTTACCAGCATCTGTCTATCTTCTGGTGATGGCCTTGTGCTGGGTCACAGCATCGTGAAAATGCAGTCAGGGGAAGTGGGAGTGTACAGGGGGAGCCTGTGTTCAAGGACAAGCAAGGGGAGATGTCAGGCCCACTTCATAACCTGTTCTAGAGACACTTAATCTAGTCTCCAAAGAAAGCCATTAGTCCAAGCATAGGGCAGTGTCTCCAAGACTCAGTCAAATTCCAAAGATCCCACCATGGAATCAAATTTCGTTATGAAATAAGTGGGATCAAGCATGAACAAACATGTCCCTTTGGTTTTCGGTGTCTCTGTCTTGCCCGAATGTCAGTCTTACACTGGCCTAACTTTTGGGGGATCTGACTCTTGCTCTACCCTGGACAATCAACCACACATGGTCTGTGCCATCTGGTTCCAGCCAGGTTTGCATCAGGTGCAGCTGATCCTTTAAACAGTTGAGATTGATCACTGCTGTGGCTGCAGGGAGGGCTCAATGTTTCCCATGTTGTCATGTATGAGATGTGTGATATCCCCCCCCCCTGCAACGTGGAGACATAGGATCACCAGAGCCTTAGCAAGGCTTGTTACTCAGCATCTTTAACACCCTGATGTTTCTCTTGCTTTGTCTAGAGTTGTCCTTTCTCCCCCAAAGTGGCCCCACTTTATTCTAGCTTGTGCATGTGGAAGCTTCTGGATGTATCTGTTCCCATTGTGTGCACAAAACCGTGGTGACTTACGTAACAAGTATTGAGTGAGCCATTGTCTGGGCACTGGGGACACCAAAGCAAATAGCATAAGCAGAGACTGGCAGGGCTCACAGTCTACTGGGGACAGGAAAATCCAGCACCAACAAGGCAGTGTGTGACATGTCATCATGGTGTAGGAAGATGAGCGGTTTGGGTGATCTTCATAGGCACTTGTACTTCTGCAAGAACGCTTATTTCTCGGGTGGTCAGCCAACTGATTTGAACACAGTTCTCATGGGCAGGCCTGTCTTGTTGAAGGGTGGCATTCGGGGTGCCTATGACCTGTCTTCTCCTATGTGCCCCATCCTCCCTTGTCCATCAGCCATCACTTGGCAGGCCAGGCTCTTCACGCCCAGGCCTTTGAACTTTGGTCCTTTTAATTGTCAGTTGTGGTCCAGTACAAAACTGTGTCCTTGTAAAATGGGCTTACCCTTTACTCTCCTTTTTCTTTCTGTATACCAGTAACTCATTTCAGCCCTACCGGAGCATTTTCTAGGGAAGTAGCGTAGCTCACCAGGAATCACATAGTGAGGAGGAGCATCGGCGCACATCCAAGTGCAGTGAGGTCCCAAGTCTGCGCTCCTAGTCCCACACAGCCATACTTGCCAGAGAGCTCACCATGGAGGACACCCACTGCTGTTCTGATCTCAGCTGTGCATTGTGTAATGAAGACACTTTTTAGAGAAAGTGTTGCTAGGTAATTACATCACTGTGCAAACGTCAGAGTGTGCTTACACCCACCTGAACAGTGCAGCTAAACCCTTGTTAAGTGGCCAGCTGACCCCACAAAGAGCTGTGCTAGACACAGCTGCACACAGCTGTTTCTGGGGTGCCACAGCACATAGTGTACCCACACAGAAACCATTCATCTGTCGTCTTGTCAAGCATTGCTGTGGCTCATAAGAGTGTGAGCTGGAGCGTTTTACACGTGGCAGTGCTGTAAGTGTGTGTGTGGCAGCCTTCCTGTGAACATTCAGTCCTACCCTGTGCTTTGGTAGCTAGAGCATTATAAAGCGACAGGAGTTTTTCAGCCTTGTTTTCCCACTATGGGACCTGGACATATAGTCTTGCTGCTTGCTGAATATGCAATGTGTTATTGCAGGATCTGGCTGATTGGTAACTTCGTTTGGAAAGAGTTTTGCTAAGTGACACTGTCCAATTTGGAACATCCTATGTAGCTGGCCTTTGACTTGACATGATCTTCCTGTCTCTGCCCCCAGAATGCTGCGATTCCAGGTTCTCAGCACCACATCCTGTCCACAGGACTATACTTGAGTTTGTGGGAGCTCTCTGTGTTTGTAAGATGTGTATTAGGGTTCAGCCCCCAGGAGTACGGCAGCAGCGGAACCTGGTGGATCTGGACTGTGGGCTGTGATACTTTGTGTCCGTCTCCTCAAGAGCATTCATTCATATTCATCGAGGAGGTACAAACCCTTCCGGTACCTCTTATCTGTGCATACACTGCCCTCTGCCAGCAGATCCTGGTACTGCACCTACTGTGTCCCTGAGTAAAGACTACAGCGAAGCTGGGGGATGATCCTGGATCAGGCCAGTGCCTCTCTGGAGGAGGGGCTGCTTGACTCCCTGGCCTGCCTAGACTGGTCCCAAACTCTGAGTTGCCAGGGCCCTGTCTCCTGTCTCCCCTCCTCCTCCCTCCCTCTCCTCTCACAGAGGGAGAAAGAGGCAGTTCCCTCTTTCCGAACCTCCTCACCTCTAGCTAGTTAGCTGTTCCTTCACACAGCTTCTCATCAACAGGTGCCTGAGAACCTTGGTGCTGTGTCAGAGGTCCTGGGAGTGTGGGAGGCCTGTCACTCAGCAGCACCCCCTCCTCCAAGCCCCTCTGGCACTGCATGCCAGCCCCAGTCCTGGCTACAAGAGCAGTCTTTGAACAATTGTTTCTCAGAGCAGATAAATCGGGAACAGCACTACTAACAAGGCACAGCCAGTGCACAGCAGAGATGTACAGAGACAATCTTGGAAGGCTTCCTGGAGGGGTATGTAAAGGAAGGCTAAGAGGGAGCTTTGTAAAGATTTTGTAGGTCTCCAGGACTCACTGGACTACCTGCCCTGATGTCTGGGTGAAAGACAATTCCTTTGCAGTGTCCGTCATCTTCATCCTCTGATTTGGCAGCTATTTCCAGCACCTCCAGAGCTGAGGGTGCACCCTAACTCCTCCTGCCTGCTGAAACATCCACACCATACCCCCTTAGGAGACTCACTGCCCAAACCCTTCTTTTTGCCTCCTACCATCCATTCCCCAAGGCGTGGGATTTTAGATCTGGATCTTTGGGGTTCCAGGCCCTTCTAGCTGGACCTACAGATGAAGCACCAAGTGCTAGGAGAAAGCCAGCTGAGGACCTGAACTGTAGCGTTCCGGTCTAGAGGGGGCAGGAGCGCCATTCAGGTGGAAAGGGCACACTGCAGCCAGCAGTGAATTTCACGCCTGGCATTTGTTACTTTGGCTACTAATGACTGACATGGGCAGCTCAGTCTGCAGGCTTTTTATTTGCTTCTTTCTTCACTTTTGCAGTGGGAAAAAGAGAAAGAATTGGTGAGAGAGTGAAATGAGTTCAAATGTTCAAAGAGCTGACTCCATAACTAGTGCCTCGCAAGCCTCGGGCAAGCAGTAGTTCCGTGTTTCACCAAGGTGTGCCCACCAGGGGGCTTCATTCCAGTCCCTGCTCCATCTCCACTGCACTCTCCTCGGCCCCAGAAGTTTCTTCTCAGGGCTCCTGGCTCCTCCAGGCACTGTCCTTCCTCTGCTCGTCACTATTCGGAGAAGAACTGGTGTGGACTTGTCCTGGGGTTCACTGGCTCTCACTCCCCAGTCCCTGGCGGGTGCCGCTCTCCCCGCTCAGCTCAGCTACGTCCTGACTCCTTTTACAAGCTGCTTCCTGAGCTGGCGGTGGGCCTCACAACTCTTAGCCAGTCACAAATCTCCACTTGCTTCCTTGGGACCCCGATCTCCAGGGAAGGGAAGACTTAGTTCCCTGGTTATCTGCCTCCTCTGCCATTGCCGTTGGAAGAGTGGGTAGGATTTTTCAGCTTACAATGGGAGGAGTTGATGTGGCCCCGGGTTTCAGTTGTCAGCATCTAGTGACCTCAAGCACTACCTGCTCCAGCCTCTAATTCTACGCCCAGTTTTCTTCTGTGGGGATGGGGCTCGGGTCTCTCACTGTACAGAGACAGGGGATTTCCTGAAGTCAGCAGGTGGACCGTCCCTTCAGTGCCATTCTGGACAGATGTCAGTGTTTATGAACTCTGAGGGCTTGGTTCACCTTCTGTTGCCAGCCTTGGTGTGCAGCCCCCATCTTCAGTCTCAGCTTCCCTGAGCAGGCCTTTTCAGACCTGATCTCCTGCAACACCCTTAGTTTTTCCTTGATATCTTACTTTTGTGTTTTTCCTCCCAGTTCTCACCTTGTCATGTGTTTATCTGGTGCCCTGTACCTTGGGCCTACCCGGGGGTGTCTCCCCAGCTCCCATCCACTTCCCGATTCTATTTCCAAGTCTGGCAGGCTCCATTATAATGTTGGTCCAGAGAGGGAGCTGGCCATTCCCTCCACAGCTGAGGCACGTGTCACCACAGGCCTGGCCCACCACTCCAGCACCTCCCTAGGGATGAGATGGGGCAGAACTTCTTCTTCCTGTTTGGACAGGGATGGTAGGAGATAGAGAGCATGTCATTAGTGATGACTTGGCTTAATTACAGCCCGCAGCAGAGCCGGGCTTGTTTACTCTGCAAATGGGCGAAGGAAGAGGTGGCTCAGGCATCAGACTTCCCAGACATGATCAAAAGATCAAGGCTGCTCCCTCCCCCAGCCCTTTTGTTCTCTGAAAAAGAATCATACCAAAGCTTCTCTATGAAGGCCAGAGTAAGAAAGGACCTTACACACATGTCTCCGAGGGACTTAGGGTGGAGTTATTGTGGGACAAAGAGATGGATGAACCAGTGCCTGAGTGGGGCCCCCGTGGTATTTTGGAACAAGCGAGGGAAAGAAATCTCATCTTTCTCAGAGCAAGACTACACTTGCCCTGGACATTCCTGAGAGCATGTGAGCAGGGAGAAAATGCCTGTGATGGCCGGGCAGGCGGTGGGTGGGGCTGTGCAGGCCTCGGGGAGCTTTCCTTTTAGAGGGGGGAAGAGCACTTCATCTATAACAGAGACTGAGGGTCTACACCAGTAATTAAGGCCGTGGATGTAGGAGCACGCGTGGGAGGGAGAAACAACTAGGAGGACCTGAGTGAGACCGGGGCAGGATTTTCTGAAGTTCAAGGATATCCAGACTGGGAAAATAAAAATGATTCCATAGTCAGGGCTCCTGAGCCAGAGCCCTAGTGAGCTTGGATGTGCATTCAAGTGGTCATCATGGTCAAGATTCCTATTTCTCATGACCACGAGAGGGTCAACACGTTTTGTGGTATGTCCCCATTTAGTGCATCATGGAAATGTAGCTATGACCTGAAACTGCTGGTCTTTCCGAACTTTCTACAATGCCCTTTGGAGGGGGGGAGCGTGGGAAAGACACCTTTCTTTCTATCCACTTCCACCAGGAGTCAAAGGCCTTTCTCTGCAACAGAGCATTGATGTTCAGATGATTAGCACCGAGGCATTCCCAGGAATGCCCTGAAGTCCAGCCTCCTGCAAGGTGTCTCTCTTGGCTCAACTAGGTAGCTTTACTTTACAGAACGGTCCCAGTCTTCTCATCTGATCTGTACCCAGGGTTCCCACTCACTGCCCCCTCGGCCACTCCCTCTCTAACTTACCACCTGGCTCAAGAGCCCAGATCACGCGTCCCTCAGAGCATGCGCCTTTGGCCATAAGATTGAATCCACAGCAGCTAAAGAATCTCGTGTTAGGAAGGTGATGAGCTTGGAGAGGGAGCAAGGCAACAACAGGAGGAAGCTGCCCAACTAGGGGTCAAGAGGGCGGAAACAGGGCTCTCTGTGCTGAGGATAGTCAGTGGGGCTGGATTTCGGCACTGCACTGGTCTGGTATGGGACAATGAGAGACTGAGAGCCAGACCCTCTCTCCAAGAATGACCTTGATCTCGGAATCTTCCCAGAGTGGCTGTTTGGGTACAGGGACAGATCAAGGGGTTAGAGGAACGTGACCTTCGTTACCCCCTGCAAAGCAGGCAGATGTGACCTCAGCTTCATTCCCTTGGGGCTGTTATGCTGTCCCATTTGATGCTCCTTTCTACTTTTCTCTGGTGCATGTACTTTCAGGATTGGATTTTTTTTCTCTTTCAGTTTATTTATATGATGGATTACATTGATAGATTTTCTTTTGTTTTTTTTTTAAATTTATTTATTTTTTAAGGATTTCTGCCTCCTTCCAGCCACCGCGTCCCATTTCCCTCCCCCTCCCCCTCCCCCCGATCAAGTTCCCCTCCCTCATCAGCTCAAAGAGCAATCAGAAGGAGAGGGAGCACGAGCAAGGAACTCAGGACCGCGAGGGGTGCACCCACACACTGAGACAATGGGGATGTTCTATCGGGAACTCACCAAGGCCAGCTGGCCTGGGTCTGAAAAAGCATGGGATAAAACCGGACTTGCTGAACATAGCGGACAATGAGGACTACTGAGAACTCAAGAACAATGGCAATGGGTTTTTGATCCTACTGCACATACTGGCTTTGGGGGAGCCTAGGCAGATTAGATGCTCACCTTATTAGTTCAGGATTGGATTTTTGTTTTCCCAGAATATTCTCTATCAACATGGTGACAGATTAGAACTCAATGGACTCAGTTTCTTTGAGACTCTCTAGGGTCCCTGCATCTCCTGAAGTTCTCAGGCAATGCCGAGCCTACTTCCAGCACAGGCTCTGTGAGATTTCCCTGGAGGTTCCTGTGTGACTCTACACTGCCCACAGGGAGAGGAGGATGACGTGAACAGCCCACTAGCTGCACCTTACAGGCTATCCAGCCTTCTAGATCCCAACTCACACCAGAAAGCCCAACCTCCTACAAAAAGCACACTTGAAAGTAACTAGTTGAAGAATCCCAATTTCAACAATAGCTGTGTAGTGGGCTGTTTCCTCTCAGAAGAACATGACTTTTGTCACCCAGACACAGAACAGCTCTGAATACCCACAGAAACCTCAGGAGGTCAGGACTACTGACATTTTCTCAGAGAGAGGGAGGTCACAAAACCCATGACAAAAGACACTCAAAACACATTGACACCCTCATGAGGTCATTATCTGGTCCTCTTTCTTCAGCATTCCAGCTACTACAGCATAAGAGGGAGCAAAAGACTGTGCTGGGCTTTTTTCCAGTGTTACAGGTGCCCACCCTGTATTCCCAACGGTAACCCCAAAACATTTACATTTGCTCAGCTAGACTTGACAAACTCTCATTTTAGGCTGTTGGCCTCTTCCCTGTGTGGGACAAATAGATCTTGTTTGTCATCATAATTGTTATTGTTGAGTGTGTGTGTGTGTGTGTGTGTGTGCATGTGTGTGTGTGTGTGCATGTGTGTGCATGTGTGTGTATGTGTGTGTGTGCGTGTATGGTCTCCGGGACAGATAGTTTGTCTGAGTCACTCATTGACACAGGCAGGTGGAGGTAAAACTGCAATAGCCATCACAGAACACACTCCACTTACATCTCTTCTGTCGCCTCCAGCTTGGACAGCTTCCCTTTGAAGTCTAATATCCAGTGCACACACAGTAGGCCCTCGGTCCCATACCCATCGAGTGACTCAGTGTCTCCAGGCTTTAGAGTCTTACTACTCCAGTGCACTTATGGCGGGAGGGGGGTGGTGAAGATGGCCATGAGCAACTGAAGGGTAGCCCATATGGTTCACGTGCGTGGGGGAGGGGCCGTGTTAGGCCGGGGGTGGGGTGGGGGGGACAGGTAGAGGAGACCCTTAGGCCAAAGCTGATTCCAGCACTGCATCTTCTAGGAGTCAGGAGGGCACCTTTGTCTCTACACAGACAAAGTGTGTCTGTCTTGGTCACACACACACACACACACACACACACACACACACACACCCCAATAACAATGGCAATGACAGCCAAGATCTATTTATCCTGGCAGGGAAGGAGCCAGTGTCCCCAACTGAGATCAACCAAACACACCCCTGTTGTCTCTTCTGCCTCTCCCTTAACGTCACAATCACCACAGTTGATCACCCCAGGTGGAGACTGTACGTGGGACACACTCAGGACTTCCTTGGGAAGGAACATGAAGGGTACCAGGACCCCAGATTCCCTTCCTAGTCCCCCTAGCCTGCTGCTGCTTTGAGGAGTGTGGGTGGGCTCCACTCATTGTTTTTAAAAATCAGTTCTTTGAGAGTTTTATACAATGTATTTTGATTGTATCACTCATAACCCCTCCCCAATCTAACCTTACATTCTTACCCTTCAACTTCATGTCATATTTTTAAAACATAAATCAACTCCATTTTTTATAACAACTGACTACCAATACACGGGTGGGAGTGGAGTCATTCACTAGAGCAGGATCGACCTCTCAGGAGCCACGCCCTTGAAGAAAACCGAACACCTCTAGACGGGCCCCAGAAACTCAACTGTGTACAACTCTTAGGAGTTTGGGCTCATGATCCCTTCCCACCCCAAGCCAGAATGTTGAAAGACTTGATCTTAAGCTGGCAGCCCCAGCTGCTGAGTTCCTGTCATATCCAGGAGGCGCTGTTTTGCTCTGACCTCTCTGACCTCTCATTGTTAGAGTCTTCCTGCTCTTCTCTTCCACGACGGTCCCTGACCCTCAGAGAGAGGGTGTCATGTGGATTTGTGTCTGAGAACTCCGTTGATACACATCTCTTTTGCAGCATGTTCGCTGGCACTCGGAAACCTGCTGCAGTGTACCCCAAGTCTTCTCCTCATGCACTGCTTCTGCACCATGTTCACTGGCACCCGGAAACCTGCTGTTGTGTACCCCAAGTCTTCTCTGCACGCACTGCTCTGTCAGTGCCCCATTTTGAGGGCCCCGGTAAGAAGTCTAGTTTTCCCATCAGTTCTTGGTGTAGACCCTGCTTCCTAGTCCGGGTACATACACTGGCCGTTCCAAGTCAAGGACCTTACATGGTTGATTGACATTTCCATTTTAGAAAAAGGAAGCCCCATCACCCTTGTAATCTGGCTTAGAAAACTCCAGGCAAAGCCATCCCATATGTTAGATTCCCTGAGCTTCCAGGCCGGGCTCTGCTAGGAACTCTAGAATACAGGGCCCTGAGAGGGAGCACTTATCTCTGCTTCAGGGCTGACATGAGAACCATTCCTGGGGAGGGGGGGTGTGGCTCCTCTGAGGTGGCTTCTGCCTCTCTCCTTCTCTTTCCTCTCCCCAGGTTTGTTCCTCCTCCTCTCTCCATGGCCCTCTCCTCAGAGGAAGCTATTCTACCACTCTCTGCCCAGTCAGAGCTTGTCAGACCTCCCCAGTGCACTCACTCACAGGTAGGGACAGTGCCCTGTGCTGGAACAGCTCCCAGATGCCTTGCTCTGAGATACTTCAAAAAGTTCACACTCCACCAGGCCTCCCTGGCTTCTCAAGGGCCAATGTTCTCTATCCTAAAATGGAGCAGCTCGTAAAAGTGATCAGAGAATTGGCAGAACAGTGCCCTGGGGGCCCAGGAGTGAAATTCTAGAAATTTATACCTCTGACTAACTTTATCAGGACATGTTCTACACAATTAGAGGTTGGCTGCTGTCCATCTCCTGCCTGAACTCTCAGGATGGACAGATAACCTCAGCACGGCAGCTGCCTGAGAGGCTTCTATTGCTGTATCTTTGAAGTCACCATAAGCAGGCACTCCCTGCCCAACAGAAAGCCCATAGAGTGCTCATGCAGGCAGGGGTCAGAATGACACTGGCTCCCACCTCTACCCTGTCTTGGGGCCTACCTACTGATGGACAGGTATAGTCCAGCATAAGCCAAACAGTGACTCTATGAACCCCCCTTTTTGCCCTAGATCTGTGAGGACAGCGCCCTCTCCTTTCTCAGCACCCTGTTCCTCAAGGTGGCAGGAGACAGGAGACAAGAGAAGCCTGGGATGTTAAGGATCCCTCCTTGGATGAAGGCAGCCATTTCCCTGTGCCTTGCTGATAGATAAGCAGGAAGGAGGCTTCACTGGAAAGGTAAAGCCGAGATTGCTGAGGGGCTAACTCTGCATGTCCCTGATTAGGGAACAGATAAACTCCAAATTAGACCACGGCAGCATGCAAGGGCAGCATATTCCACTTTCTATCAAAAGGTTTTGTTGCTCAAAGGCTTGTAGATCTGTGCTCTGCAAACTGCCCCAGCCCTTCAGCAGGGGAAGGAGATAGTGGAGGGACATCCCTTTCCGGGCGTCTGTGGGGATAAAAGGAGCCAGCCTTCTTGTGCTCCGGTATCATGCTACTGTACTGCTCCAGCTCCTCCACCATGAGTTGGCAACTGAACTTCAGGTCAGGCAGTGACGGGCAACTTCAGTGTGCTTTCTGCCCTGGTGCCAATGGACACACATGGGAAGTGTGGCTTCTTGCCAGAAAACTGGCCGCAAGGTTGGAGCCAGCTTCAGCAGCAGGAACCTCTACAGTCTTGAAATTTTAGGCACATTTCCTTCAGTGTCAGGAGGCAGTGCTCGGGTCACAGGGCATAGCCTTGGGTAGGACTCTGGGTATGGAGGGACTCGAGCCAACGGCTTTGCCAGAAGCATGTTTGTCAGTGTGGCCCTGGATCCACGTGTCCATCTGTGTGTCTGCCTGCAGGTATCCACCAGGTCACTGTCAACAAGAGCCTGTTGGCCCCCCTTAACGTAGAGCTGGACCCTGAGATCCAGAAGGTGTGGGCACAGTAGCAGGAGCAGATCAAGGCTCTGAATGACAAGTTTGTCTCCTTCATCGACAAGGTGAGCCTTATAGGAAGGCTTAATGATGGCACAGCAGTAGCAGTTCTCCTGTTTCCCAAGCAATGGATAGATGTGATGTGAGCTGGATGGGTGGTCCCTCATCACAAGGGAAGGGAATAGATTTACAAGGTGCCCAGAGCAGGGAATAAATGAAGATTGCATCCTTTGGGAATCTTACAGAGAAGGGAAATAGAGGTAGCTTTATTTTGAGAAAAGTGGTGAGTTTCTGAAGGTCAAATTGTGAAGGGTGCCCCCAGGCTTTGTTTTGTTGTTTGTTTGTTTAAAGAATGGAATAACTGAGAGACTGAGCACAATAGGGAAGGCAGGGTTCACAAACCGGGAGACTTAGAGGGAATGTCTCCTGGGTCCAGGGGCAGGCCTCAGAATAAGCTAGAATGCTGTCTCCTGGCCAAGTGCTCACTCAGTGACTAGGGGTCCAGAAAGCCAGGGGTGCACTTGTCCATGGTGTCTCCCAGGAAGGGCTGCTGGCGGACAGAGCTTGACCCACAGGATTTTACAAAACCCCTTTCTCTTGGGAAGTCAATGGTGTACGTCCATGGAGCATGATAATATCTGTATGGTTCCAGTAGCTATAGGTTTGGCTTGTAGCTGCGCTTCCCGGAGCAGCAGAACCAGGTGCTGGAGACCAAGTGGGAGCTACTGCAGCAGCTGGACCTGAACAACTGCAGGAAGAACCTGGAGACTGTGTACGAGGCCCACATCAGCATCCTGCAAAAGCAGCTGGATACGCTGTCTGGGGACAGGGTGAGGCTGGACTCGGAGCTGAGGAGCACGTGGGATGCTGTGGAGGACTGCAAGAAGAGGTGAGGAGGCCACCAAAGGTTCCTGGGCCAGGAGCTCATGCGGTCTTCTCTGGCTAGGGGGAGACAAAACATGACAACACATCCCTATGTGACAATCCCTGTGACAGCACTTGGATTGATGGTAGGAGTTCCTGGGTTCACTGACCCTCTGGAGGCTTTAGTTGCTGGTTAAGGGCTCTGTGCAGGCTTTTGGGATGCAACAAGGAAACCTGCAGACTCCTTACTCACACCGCTGGCCTCTTGGTGGTCACTTCTGGCTTCTCAGTTACTTTCCTTGTCGCTGTCACTAGCACCTGACAGGTTTGTTTTGGCTCATAGTTTGGAGAGTGCTGTCCTTTG
The DNA here is from genome assembly GCF_000317375.1 of Microtus ochrogaster. Lineage (NCBI taxonomy): Eukaryota > Metazoa > Chordata > Mammalia > Rodentia > Cricetidae > Microtus > Microtus ochrogaster. The sequence continues at coordinate 2,667,848 of NC_022017.1, forward strand.
TGGCTGGGAAGCACAGCAGCTGGTAGCTCCACAGGGATGGGCAGTGACTCATTTCATTCTACCAGCCAAGAGGCAGAGAGTTGGGGCCAGAAGCAGGGTCAGGCTTGAACTTTGCAGACCTGCCCTTCCAACTCTGTGGCTGTCAGCTAGGTCCCATGACTAGAAGCTTCCAAAACCTTCAAAACAGTACCATAGGCTGGGGACACATGGGTTTTCGGGGGACACTCCAAATTTCAACAATAGCACCGCCAGGCAAGGATGGCAGGTGTAGTTCAATCTCATGTCCTCTCCTGTCCCATGTTCCTGTCCACAGAGCTTCAACTTCTTTCCTATAGGACTGGGCATAGGTAGAGGAAAGCCACTAGTCCCCCCGAAATACCTCAGTCCCACTTGGAACCCCCTCTAAAGACATGTGTGTCCCCTGCTTTCCTCCCCCTCTAACCTGTGCCTGGGAAAGTTCTGCAGGAGAGGATTGGCCTCAGAAAGAGCAGGGCAGGCTGGATCTGTGATGCCAGAGCAGCGTCAAGCTGGACCTTTAGCAGGTGCCTCTCCGAATACAGGACGACAAACAAAGAGGCTGGCAGAACTCTCACCCTGGAGAGTGCTTCATGAATGGAGCTACACTGTCCTTGCTTCCCCTGGGAAAGACTCAGGACAGGAGACAAGCTGGAAGGGCACCTGGGTGCTGGCTTCACCACCTCCATTTCAGGTTCACCTCAAGCTGCCTGGAGTAGACGTGTCCTCCCTGTACCAGTCAGCCCCTCCATCTCACCTCCATCTACCTGCTCCGGGACACTAGATCCGGGAGCTGCAGCTGGCAGCTGGCTGCCAAGGGGACAATCTGAAGCACAGCAGGAATGAGGTGTCGGAGCTGAACCAGCTTATCCAGAGGATCTGCTGTGATATTGCTAACGTGAAGAAGCAGGTGAGCAGTGACCTGGAGAAGAACGAGAGGCATAGTTCCACCCCTGCAATGGAGACACAGGGCTGCCCTACCTTGAGGAAGAAGCAGGTCTCCCTCTTGGGTTTGAGAGTCCCAGGGCAACCACAGGCCCTCTTTCTCACCTGCATAGTTTTGGGAAGATCTATGTCTGACTTACCCACTGTACAGACAGGACAGTAGGGCAGAAAAGGAATAGGGACTTTCCCTCCCCCAGATCTTCATTTTCAGGGCAGGGCTGGAGCTCGTGGGCTCTAGGTAGCCTTGCATTGTTTTTTCTTTTTCTTTCTGTGTTCAACACACCTATGCTATGTCTGTTGTTTGTGACCCTCTGAGAGCGGGCCTTGGGCCTCCTTCTCCCAAGTGGTTGGGTGCACAGGATAAGATAGGGCCCTCTGTGGTCACCCTGCATCATTCCTGTCCTCATGGAGGGACTTGGCCCTGGTGAAGTCCCCTGATTCTCCCACCTGTGCCACAGGACCCTTTGTTTTGCCCTGGTCTCACCTGAAGACAGAAATTCCTAAATGCTGTGTGTGTGTGTGTGTGTGTGTGTGTGTGTGTGTGTATGTGTATAGGTCAGTGTATATATGTGTGCATGTGTCAGTGTATGTGTGTATGAGTGTATATGTATGTGGGTGTGTGTATGAGTGTGTGTATGTGTGTCAGTGTGTATGTGTGTGCATGTGAATGTGTGTCTATGAGTGTGTGCCAGTGTATATATGTGTGTATGTGTCAGCATGTGTGTGTGTGTGTTCCTTTCAGGGACCCTCTGAGGCGCCACATCAACACTGTTAGTAACAGGTTGTCATTGACTCTTCCTCCTTGCATTCCCAGGACCTCTGTGACATGGAGGGTCCGGGCACAGGTGCACCTTTTAAACTATGGTTGACTGACTTATGTACTCCATTATAAATGCCCTGCTGGTAGCCCTTGAAATCACAGAAGTCTGGGAACTTCTTCAGAGTCCAGCATCCCAGCCTGTGGCTGTAAGTTAGGGCTGCTTTATGGAGCATCTGCTATCCAGGTCATACGCAGGGGCATTCAGGGACCTAGATAAAGCTCCCTGCAAAGTGCAGGGCTCCACCACACACTGCCTTGGTGCTAGCAAGTGCAGAGGGGAGGTGTCCTACAGCAGCAACTTGACTGTGCTGGGCATCTCAGGAATGATTCTTCTGGTCCACAGTCACAATGGCCTTCCCTCCAGGTGCTGGGAGCCGATTTGAATAGCTGCCATTACAAGATGGCATTTGGCCCCAGCCTCGCTTGATAAACTCCATATTAGGGTTGCAGTTCTTCCACCAGAAAACAGGGTGAGTTGTTGTGATCTAGCTGCCCACACTTCCCCTGACCGTCAGGGAAACATCCTGGTCTGTAACTGACAAGGATGTTTCCCTGCTTTCTTTCCTGCCGGTGGGTCTCCAGATCAAAGTATCAAAAAGTTGCTAGGCAGACTCCCTATATAAGCAGCCATAGTTCAGAGCCCCTTGCCCCTTGCTTTCTGCTCTCCCTACAACGAAGAGGCTCCAATAAAGCGTGATTTGAGAAGAATCCTCGTCTGGTGGCTGTTCTTTCCTGCTGGTCAGAAAGTTCGCCGCATCCAGGTTTGAGACAACTTCAGCATCGTTGGGATTTCTTCCTACTCTGCTGACTTGCTCCCAAGGGTCCTGTTGTAATGCCTCATTTTTCTGACTTCTTAGAAATATGTGTGCATGTATGTGTGTGAGTGTAGTGTATGCATCAGCGCTACAGTTCCCATCCTTTGCCTAGTTGTTGTCACTTGCTGACAGACACCTACTCTTGGCCCTTCTTCCTCAGCTGTCATTAGCAGCAGTGGTGGTTCCTATGGTAATCATTCAAGCCCCATGAGCTGACTTTGGGACTGGCAATGCAGCAGGCAGCCCCAACAGCCCTTGAAACAGCCAGACCAAGACCAGAGGAGCAAGAGCAAGAGACCTCAGGGGCTCTCAGGACAAGAGCGCTGTTGTTGGGACCCTGGCCAAGAAGACCACTTGATCAGCCCCACTCACCTCAGTGTCTGGAGAAGAATATCCTTGCTTCTGCCCAGAGAACCATCACTCTTGAACCCTCCATCCCCGAGTTTTAAGACTGTCTCCAGTGCACGTGACATCTGCTATCTACTTTAAGTTCTAGGTGACACAGTCAACCTTCCCTTGCCAGTAGGTCCCATGTGAGCTTCTGGCTTTTCTTGCCTTCAGTTTGCAGGAGGCTTCGGAAACTCAAGATATTGTCTTCTTGAGCTAAGGAAGCTATGATCTATCAGACAGAGTGGAGAGAAAGGATGTCGAGAGAGAGGAGGGGAATTGCGGTCATATTCTTAATTGTCTAGATTTTCTGCCCTTCTCAGAATGGGTGGGACTTTTGGCAGTCTTTCTCTGTCCCATTGGCCAGGCCATTGTAGAGTGACTGGATTATTCAGGAAAAAGATGTCCATGTTTGCAGATCCCCTGATGAGCTCCTATCCACAGAGCCACGAGGAAGAGAAAGTCTTTTTAACCACCCTGCATCATCATCTTTATTATCAATAATATCTGCTCCACCTGTCAAGCACCTACTATGTGCCAGGTTGTCAGGAGCCGGTATGTGCTGCCTCTGGTTCTCACCTAACTCTGCAGAGAATGCACAAGCCACACCTTTGGGACACACAGGGAAGCTCTTTCTCAGAGTGGTTGAACTAGCCCACATCACACACCTACGAACCAGCTCAAACCTTGCAGACAGCAGGGTTCATGATGTTTTGCTGGCTTATCACAATCACACCCACTTTTAGAGAAGGGATGCCAAGGTCACAGTGAAGAAGGACGCTTAGAAGAAATTCCACACTAGCTCAGAATTGAGAAATAGGTGGTTATTTATTTAGCAGTAGACTCACAAATCAGAATCCTCTGCTGGAATGGAGATCAGAAACCAAATCCCGCAGCTGGAGAAGAGGCCAGACGCAGGCTCTACTTCGGCATAAATAGTAGAAGAGGCCACGCCCCAGTGGGCGGGTAACTACTGACTGTAAGGTTTCCTACTCGACAAGGACAGTAGATTATGTTGGCTTTTGTGAAGACGGTGGCTAGGTTTGGACCTCGGACTTCTGTCTGGGCCAGTGACTTCCAGGACCTTGTGACACTGGAGTGCAATGGCTTTAAGCTGAGTTAGTGGGTAGACTTAATCTTGCCTCTGAGTGGTCCTATCCATTCTGAAGTCAAGGTTTACTGTGTGAAGGATGAAACCATCTAATCCCTCCTTTGCATGGCCTAAGGACTCTAAATTTCTGCTGAATGTGCAATAAAGTGCTTTGATAAATGTCAGAGGTGCACATCTGTCAGTCTGTCAATCTTTCCAAATGCCTCACTGTCTAACGACAACGTGACCCACCTGGATGTGTGCATAGCCCTATTGTGTAGGCTAGAGGTCAAGCCAGGGGACTGCTCAGGAGTTCACTTCAGGTTGCTGGGAGAGAGAGAAACACTCAAAGCCATGCACTTGGGCCTCTTGTCTTATCTGCAAAAAATGAATCAAATGCATTAAAGCACATAAACGCAACAGTGAAAAGTATTAGACTCCCAGAAGAAAATACAAAGGTAAATTTGCAAAGCACAAGGATCAGGCATGGATTAGGCAAAACAGATAAACTATTGAACTTCCTGAACGTTAAAGAAATGTTTTAAAAATCTTTTTAAAAGGTTGCTTTGTTTCATTTTGTTTTGTTTGAGGCAAGTCCTCTATAGCCCAGCCTGGCCTTGAGCTCATATCACTCTTCTTCTCTCAAGCCCTGGGATAACAGGGATGAACCAGGATGGCCAGCACCGGCATAAGGCTTTAAGCCAAGACTTTTCCTTGGGACATATGAACAACATTTCACCTCAGATAGGGCCTGATGACAGACCAAAGAAGCAATTCCTCTTTGTCTAACTTAGTGAACCAGGGTCTTTGCTGGGGCTACAAACAGGAGGATGGAAGAGGGTTACATATAAAAGCATGGCCAACTCAAGGGCATCTATGTCACCAAACCCAGAGAACTTAGACAACAATGATGACACTAAGAGAGACTTACATAGATCTAATCTACATGGGATGTAGAAAAAGACATGATCTCCTGAGTAAATTGGGAGCATGGGGACCTTGAGGGAGGGTTGAAGGGAGGAGGGGAAAGGCAGGGAGGGGAGCAGAGAAAAATGTAGAGCTCAATAAAAATCAATTTTAAAAAAAGGGGAAAAAAGTCCATCCCAGGAGAGGTGATGAACCAGGAGAACTATGTCTCTGGAGCTTTCTGACCAGTTTGTAGTCAACCCCACAGGACGACCTTCTCTCCCCAGAGGTGGTTTACAACTGTTAGAACTGTGGGGTGGCCTCGTTTCTGTGCCTTCTGGGTCTGACACACTTCAAGAGCTCCCCGAGTCTTATCAGTCTCCCTCATTCTCGATGTTCAGGACACAACTCACACTGCCAGGAAAGTGGGGCGAGCCAGGCATGGTGGTGCTGCTGCCTCCTGGCATTCGAGAAGCCGAGTTCAAGGCCACCATGGGGTACAAAGTAAGACCCTGTCCCCGGAAATGAAAGTGTGGGGGGAGGTGAGAGATTAAGTGAAAAAGCAACCTGCAGGAGGAGAAAAATTTACAAATTATTTCTCCAGTGTTCAGAGTATGAAAGGAACCCTTACAACTCAACAAGACAAGGACACCCTAGCCAAGAAAGCGCAAAGGGACCGCAGGCATGGCTCAACAGTTAAAAGCACACTCGGCTCTTCCAGAACTTGATTTCCAGCACCCACAGCAGACAGTTCATAAATGCCTGTAACTCCAGTCCCAGGGGAGCCAACACCTCTTCGGTCATCTGTGTTCACGTGTGTGTGTGTGTGTGTGTGTGTGTGTGTGTGTGTGTGTGCGCACACACACACACACACACAAATAAAGTTTTTTAAAAAGAAGTGAGCAAATACTTTAATGAATTCTCATCTACAGAAAGTATACATATGACCAATGAGCACATGGAAATATGCTCAACATAACTAGCTATTAGGAAATGGGAGCTAATCTGTAATTTATACCTTCTAAGACAATTATAATATTAAAAACAGGAGATAACAGCTACTCCTGTTAGGATGTAGAGCAGTTGGAACGTTTTGTGCTTTTGCTTTGTTTTGAGACAGGGTCTCACTATGCAGCCCTGTCTGGCTTGAAGCTCTCCCTGTTGGTCCTCCTGCCTCTACCTGCCATGCACTTTGTCGAAGCTCATGTGCCCCTGAGCCTGGCAGAAATGTTAGAGTCGATGTGTGGTCCTTAAGAGAGTTGGCTCAGTGCTTGAGAGCACTTGTGGCTCTTCCGAGGACCAAGGTTCCATTCCCACCCCACATGGTGGCTCCCAACCATGTGTGCTTCAGTTCTAGGGGTCCTGTCTCCCTCTGACCTCAGTGGGCACCAGGCATTCGTGCAGAACACCGTCATACACACAGAGTAATAAAGTAAATATGAGGACTGTCGTGTGGAGTTACAGGCAAAGGGACTGAAATCAGATATTCCAATGGAACGTGTCTTTGTCTACACTACCCACCTTATCTATCTGCGTAATTATTGAGGCAGGGCCTCTCCTTGAACTTGGAGTTTATCAGTTGGATTTAGCTGTACTGACTGGCCAGCAAGCTCCTCGGATGCTCCTTTGTCTGCCCACCAGGTCTGGCTTTTCATGCTGGTACTCCAGGTCTGAACTCAGCTGCTCACAACTGAGCGACCTTTCCAGCCCTTTAGATCAGGTATTTAAGGCCCAGTCTTGCTGACGTTCTCAACCCCCAAATCAAGCACACAATCCAACCACTGTCAGAACCTTCTTTCCACTCGGGACTCAGCAGAGGAGACCCAGGTTTACTGGACTGAGAAGTCCTCCAAGGCAGGCTGTGTCTTCCCTTATCCCGTGTGTGGTGGGTGCCAGTGTGGAGAGGCTGGCTGATATGTGCTGAGTGAATCATTTGGGAGGACATCCTCCCAGGCTCTCTGCTGTCACAGTCTCAGGGAAGTTGGATGGAGGACTCCCAGGACTATCATTGAGCAAGAATACATGGAAAAGACATGACATGAGACCATTGTAGTTAGAGACAGGAGCACTCAGGGATGAGAGGGACAGGATCTGAACAGCTCGGTGTTCACCACTGTGGTTCATCAGTCAGACCTAAAAAAGAGAGCCTCCCCAGAAGCTGTGGGAGGCACCTGGAGGGCGAGCATCTGCTCCAGGTACCTATGTTTCAGAAGTCAGGCTATGAGATACCCAGGTCACAGACTGCAGCCACTCTTCTGGCAGCCGAGTCACGGTGCAGCTACTCACCTGCCGTTCAACCTCGAGGAAGTTGCTTAACTTCCTTGGGCATTGCTATCTCATTTACGAAGTGGGGATAATAACAGCACCAGCCTTCAGGGCAGTTATGAGGACTAAATGAATTAATATATGTGAGGTGCTCAGAACCGTGGCTGGCAGGATGAACCCTGACTAAGTGTTAGCTATGCATTATATCTTCATTATTATTGTTTACAAGGCTCTTTCATCCACCTTGGGGAATAGGTGGACCAGGTGTTGGTGTTCCTCTCCTCAGAGATGTAGTAAGAGGGGCATAGGAAGGTAGACCCACTGTTAATAGGTAATGAGTGTCCCAGGTGAGACAGTGGCATGGGGTCCTCAGAGTCCCAAGTCTACACACTATGTCAGGTGTGGAGCTGGGCACGCTCAAAGGAAGTGCCCCAGCCAGAGAGCTGAGAGTGGTAGCAGGGGACAACACTGTCCTCAATCGCATCTCTTCACCAGAGATTACACCCTTCTCTCCTTTATACCCCAGTTCCTCGGGGTGAGCTCACCTTTGGCTGAAGACCCCTCCTGCCCTTCAAGTCGTCTGATTGTGGCCATATCCTGGGGTCCGAAGTCCCTCTAGCTGGCTCAGGGTGAGGGCACTGGCTACCTGAGCCCATACTAGAGTGCAAGGAGACCACTCTTGGGGATTCACAGATTAACACACTCATGACCTGGTTCCTCTGCCGAGGAGGGCTGGGAGGGCCTGAGCTGATCTCATCCAAATAGCCCAGCTCATTTTCTCTAATTTTGGATAATTACTTTGCTTAGAGAACCACCTGCCCCTCTCCTGGAGCCTCTAGCCTCTCCTATCCCCAATCTGACCCAACTCTCCCACACGTAACGCCTTCATTGACTCCCTGGCACATGCACAGCCTGAGACTCGGAGTTTCTGTACCCAGATCACCCTCTACTCATGACTAGTGGGTCATTGCTTCACAAATGACCCGACCCTTAGCATCTTGGGATGCTTTCCCTACTTCTTAAGGGTCAGTTAACCCTTCTTCCCTTGAAAGATTGAAATCCAAGCCTCTCCTGCAGGCAGTTCAGGTGTTTTTAGTTTCCCATGCCTCTCCTCTTTGTTCATTCCCTTCTCCAACCCCAAAGCTTCTCCCTCAGAGGTTTTCTCTTAAGAGGCTTGCTAACCCAAGACCTCTGGAAAGGGTCAGAAGATACACCAATCAAAGCCATGGGGTTCCAGTGAATGTCCCATCCTAATTGTCATCACATACATGGAAGCACAGATGCAGGAAAAATGACAATTTACTCATATAAACAAAATAGGAGAGCTGAGTATACATCAATATAATGCACAGATAAAGCTGATTTAATAAGCCACACACACCACACACACACATACAAACACCACATAACCACACGACACACACACACACACACACTCATAAACATACACACATGACAGAGAGATAAAGCTGATTTGATAAGCCACACACACCACACACATACAAACACCACATAACCACACGTCACACACACACACACACTCATAAACATACACACACAACAGAGAGATAAAGCTGATTTGATAAGCCACACACACATCCACACATACCACACCAAGTACAACATAACCACACACCACATGCATACACACAAACACACATGCAACACCATACATACCAAACACACAACATAACCACATACACCTCTCTGTCTGTCTCTGTCTCTGTCTCTCTCTCTCTCTCTCACACACACACACACACACACACACACACACACACACACACACAGATAAAGCTGATTTGATTAGCCACCCGCCTTTTTTTTGGAATGCCCTGGTATCAAGGAAAGATCTCCCTGGTATATTCAGGTTTTATCCTATGACCTCATAGTCTTCCCATTTAACAGGTGAACAATGCTGTGGCCCTAAGACACTCATGGCTGTCTGAGGACCATTCAAAAGTCAGTTCTGTCAGAGAGTGTCTGCTTGGGGACAAGTGTGTAAGGTCCTCATCATGAGGCCATGGGATTCTCAAAGCAGCGGTCTGTCTTCTCCGGTCCCCAAATCTTTCCAGATCTCAGCTAACACAGGGACAGAGCCTTTGTACCGCTGGTGAACTGGGGCTCAATTCTCAGCTAACACAGGGACAGAGCCTTTGTACCGCTGGTGAACTGGGGCTCCATTCTGGTTTCCTTCACTCCCTCCCTTTACCCTCTAGCAAAATGTGAGCATCCTGGTACCTGATCTGGGCCCACCCTTCCTGTGGGTGGTCCAGACTCTTGCTTCCCCTCTTCTTTATCATCCTCATCAACAACAGGGGTGGGTCACTCCTCATATCCAGTATCTGATTAACTCATTCTCGCCACTGTGGAAATGACTTGGTAATAACCTATTGGGTTGTTTCTCTCAGGGATACTTGCTTTTGTAGGGCAAAGACACCAAGATAAGCTCTTTGGAGTCAGGGGACTTTGGACCATTCCCATCAGAAGTTGGTTATGAGTCCCACAAACATTGGATAATTGAATCAACACCAATAGATGTGACATCATGCCTACAAAGTGCTTCCTACTGAGTTTTATACGTGGCAACTACTTGATTGGCTGTGGCTATTATTTGTAATGGTCAATTTTCTGGGATCAGCAGTGGTCTGGGAGAGCCTGAGATGTGTAGGGTCACCACCCCTTCCCTGTCCCCAGCATCTGATGACACTGTATGGGAATGTGCTGATGTGGAGGCCACACTGGAGAGGAAGGAGGGAAGGCAGGCCGAGCCTCTGGTCCTTTAGTAACTGACACCAGTTATTGGACATTAGGATGTTTCGGGCCTTAGGGAGTGCTTTGCATCAAATAACATGTGTAAGCCTTGCCATTCTTGCATTAAAGTCTATTGTCCCATTCTCCCTGGGAGAAGCTGAGACCAGAAAGGCCAAATGTGGTGGGGGAACAAATCAAGTTCCTGGGGTCTGGGTTTCCATCTGGCGCCATTCTAGGTAGAAAACCGTCCCACATCCCATCTCTGCTGTTTGCTGTGTCTCCAGCAAGGGGCTGCCCACTGGGAGGGGCCTGATCCTGGGATGCAAGGAGCCCACAGAGGGAGGCATCATAGCTTCTGGGATCCCCGCCATACTCAGAAGACACCATTTCCCTTACGCATTGTCCATATGTCATTGACAGAGGACCAGAGTGCAGAAAAGACAGGCCAAGTCAGAAACCAGGGCTTCAGCAGAAGCAGAAACCACTGGGATCAGCATGGATGTGGGTCAGAAGGTGGTGAGGAAAGTGGGCAGGGATGTGTGGGAATAGCTTAGCAACATGTTAAAGGGCACTGAAGAAGAGACCAGTGAATGAGATGTCCGTGGGAACAGAGAGTGGGGAGAGCAGAGGATGGAGGACACTGATGGCTGGGCTGGGGTGCTGTCATATGTACAACTGGCAAAGCCATTAACAGCGATGCTGTGCCAGGGTTGTACTGAGAGCACTGAAAACCCTGCAGCATTACTCAAATGTACGGGGGGTATGGAGTGAAGGGGACAGAGGTGGGAGGAAGGGAGAGAAGCTTGCTATGTGGCCTCTGGGGAAGCTCTGGGGACATCTGGGGAAACTCTGCTCTGCTTACAAAAATCAGGAGATGATGTGTGATGTGATATTCAGAGAAGCCGTGAGGACACCACGTCCTTGCCACACAGCCAAGAGCATGCCCAGTACTGAGAGTAGGGAGCAGGGCTCAGATGTCCCCCGTACTGGTCCAGGAAGACCCATGAGGAGGGCTGGGTAGAGCATGAAATGAAGAGATGGGGGAACAAAGGATGGATGGAAGATGGGGGTGGGACAGGGAGAAGAGGGTGGAGGAAGGGAGCTATGATGCTGTTTTGATATCAGCAAGGAAGGAATGGAAAGGAAAGGAAAGCAGGGGAGAGTGGGTTCCATGCCAGTGAATCCAGATGGCACCCCCATTTAGCCTGTGTCCAGATTTTTCTTCTTTCATGACCCTATTCAACTGATAACCCCACCTCACCATGGGACGCTGACAATAACCTTTGAGACGGTCATGGGCTGACTAGGGTGATTAATGGAGGGGACTGGGGCCCATCATCGGAACCAGTGACCCAGGACAGAGGGGACCACAGATGGAGCCTCCGCGAGTCAGGTACCAAAACCGTGTTTGGTGTGGCGCACACTCATACTCCCATTGACTGTTTTCTGACTTCGGCTGTGTGAAGTCTGGACTCCTAGGAATGGCCCCAGCCAGGCTCACCTCCTGAATTCTCAGGCCTGGGCAGAGGACCGAGTGGTTTGTGCTGATGCACATGGCAGGGGAGAGGGGCGTGATGAAGTGGAGCTCCTATGGTATGCCTTTGGACTCCCCAGAAATGGAGCTCCTATGGTATGCCTTTGGACTCCCTAAACTATGTTCATCGTGTCTGTCCTCTCTGCCTACTGTGAGCTGAGTCTCCACGAAGCTCCGTGCTCTTGGCTTTTCATTTTCTCCAGTGACCAAAGCCTCTCCTCTTCCAGCCCCTCATCAGCCTGACTATGGATGGTGTCTGAGAGGTGCGATGGGGACATCCGGCTCTCCAGAAAGTGTGTAAGCACATGGTCGTCATGATCCCATAGTTGTTGTGGCCCGGACTGCTCAGTGCTAAAGACAGGGTCCTGCCACGCTAGTCCCCCAACAAAGAGGGCCACTTCTCTCTAAGGCTTTTGTCTGCAAGAGGCTTGGGGTGAATGGCTGCTAGATGAGGTCTTTCTAGGACAGGGTGTAAAGCTATGGGAATCTGTGAATACTGTACTTAATGGCCAATTCTGTCCAAAATGGCTGTGTCATCTCTGCCCCCTGAACCCTTGCAAGGACGCCAACCACAGAGACAATCTGAGAAGGATGGTAGAGTGCCAGTGACATTCCCCTGGGGAGGCTGTGGCCTAGGGCAAATTACCTTATAACAGCAGGTTAATTAGATAAGACCCAAATTACCTGAGCAAGGTTTGCAAGCCTAGCAATTTGACAGTTTCATGTTGTTTCAGAGGTGGGGAGGGCTGATCTCTGGCTCAGCACAGAGAAAATGACTTCTTGCTCCTAGGCAGGCCAAACCCACGAATTAAGCTCTCCCCTGCCCATCTGCAAGCCCAATGCCATGCATATATAAGGGCACCTGCTGGTGCTCACCACAGTCAGTACAACCTTCCTGGGATTTGTCTTCCTCCCTTGTACTCCATCTCCACCAACAAGCAACATGAGCCGCCAATTCACCTGTAAGTCTGGAGCTGGCAACAGGGGCTTCAGCGGCTGCTCGGCTGTGCTGTCCGGGGGCAGTTCATCCTCTTATCGGGCAGGAGGCAAAGGACTCAGTGGGAGCTTTGGTAGTCGGAGTCTCTATAGCCTGGGAGGCGCCAGAAGCATCACTCTCAACATGGCTACCAGCAGCGGCAAGAATGGAGGTTTTGGATTTGGCCGGAGCCGGGCCAGTGGCTTTGCTGGCAGCATCTTCGGCAGTGTGGCCCTGGGACCTGTGTGCCCAACTGTGTGCCCACCTGGAGGCATCCACCAGGTCACAGTCAATGAGAGCCTGCTGGCCCCCCTCAATGTGGAGCTGGACCCAGAGATCCAGAAGGTGCGGGCACAGGAGCGAGAGCAGATCAAGGCGCTGAATAACAAGTTCGCCTCCTTCATCGACAAGGTGGGTCTGTTAGGATGGTTAGCAGGGACTTGCCTGGGAACAGCTCTCCACTCCCCCTATTGGAGCAGATGATCTTCAATCCCTCAGGAGGCATTGAAGTTGGGTGCATTTACTGTACACGAGGTGTCCATTCTGTCACCTTACAATCTTGTAAAAGTTTCTCTGTAGTTCGGAGAGAAAACACCAGCAGGGGTTGTTCATGCTGGTTGTTCAGGGATACTCACAGCAGAACCCCGGGGAGGAGACCTGGGCCTTGCTATGGAGACTTGGCCTGGTGCCATTTCTAAGCCTGTGGTCACACAGGTTGTACACAGTGAAGGCCAGGAGGAGAATGGACCAGAAAGGCATTCTTCCTCACAGGCATGCTGACCTTGTACCCTAGTCACCCGACTAATGGAACAGGAGTATGAAGGCTGTCAGTGGTGGGCGTTTCTGTCAGTGGTGGAGGGCACTCTCGCAAGGTCGGGGTAAAGGTGATCTGCAGCCAGAGCTGACCATGGCTGACAGTGTGGGGAAAATCACTTGTTCCGCCTGGGTCCTTATGTTCTTACCTTTGGTGGAAATCAAGACCTTTTCCTGCGGCTTGTGTTAGTTTAGAAAAGAAGGCTCATGTGAAGACCTCAGCACAATGCCTGGCTCAGGCTAAGTCCCTCTGCCCCCAGTGGTGTTGTCTCTGTGAAAGGGTCCTGGGAAGCAGAGGACCCTCAGATCTGGACAAGACCTCAAGGGATCCTCCAGCTCAGCCAGGATGCTGGCTGTGGAATATAAGCAACAGCTTCCCTCGGCTTATGGGTCAGCAAGGCCATAAAGGCCAATGCCACTCCTGCACAGCCATTTCGAGGGCAAACAGGGTAGGGGCTCACCCCCAGTCTCTTGTCTCCAGGTCTAGGGTCAAAGTTGCTAGGGCCATGTTGGCTCCATGACAATCAAGCATCACAGGCCCAGGCCTTATGGCCACAAGAACAGCCCTTGCTCCACATTGCTAGTCTTCCATGTGGGGGCCGCATTCGCTGCTCAGTCCCGGGGCCAAGGCTAGTGCTGCAGCTTCTTGTCCTCAAGGCTACTCACATCTAGACAACCAAGGTGCTCCGAGGATTTGGGTCTGGGGGTGGGCTGGCCAGACCCTACACACAAGCAAATTCGGAGACACAGAAAAGCAAGGGGAGGGGGAGGAGTGTCTTCTTGGGAGTGGGAAGGAGACCCAAAGCCTGCTTAGCTCTCCAGGAGCTTTGGTCTCAGGAGCACCCTGGCATCTCATCCCCAAGTAGAGAAGAGATATAGAGTCCTATTGGTAGCCTAGCTGTGTCTAGTGACATGCTAGGCACTGTGGTGCACCAGATGCGGTTCATGCTCAGCTCAGGAAGAACTCTGGATTGATTTAACCAAACCAAGTGTTGGATGATTTGTTAGAAACCAGATGTTTGGAGCATAGGCTCATCTCAGGGCAGAGTTCCAAGCATTATTTTCCACGTCCTGTGAACCTGTGAACACAGCCTTGCTTAAGTGTGCCTGTGCTCACTAATGTTAAAAAAAAGTCAAATTTTAAAATATTGTACTCACCATAAGCAACTGCGGTGGTGGTGGTATATGCTAATGATCTCTGGTAAATTCCCTGGTCTGGTGAGGGCCAGGCTCTGTCTGTCAGGTTCCATGTTTCATGCTTGCTCCAGACAGGAGGGTTTTGAGCTCCACTTTGTGTGTGTGTGTGTGTGTTGGGGGACAGCGTCTGTGAGTAGGAGTAGGGTGGGGCCCAGTGTGGGATTTTGAAACACTCAGCAGCTCTTGGCCCCAGCCTCACTGCGCTCTGACATCATAAGACCTCATCTTCAGAGTGGATAGCCTTTCCAAACAGATGCGCCCTGCCTGGTCCTGCGCTGCTGGTGTAGGGTGCACTCACACAGCCCTCTGCTTAGTCACTGTGGGCTCTGGTTGATTGGAGGTCCACAGTGAGGAGACACTTGTCTGGGTTTAGTTCTGAGCTCTGCCTTTGTCTAAACTTCTGGACCTTGGAAAGAAGCAAAACTTCCTCATGCCACAGTTTCTTCTCCACTGATCATGGCCAACCCGCCTCTGATTAGAGCTGCCCGCCTCTTGCAGCTGTGGAGGGTGAAAGGGAAAGATGCAGCCAGCACAGTGGCCTCGCGTGACGACTGTGATGAGTTCTGTGGCATTCAACAGTAGCTGGGTTTGGGTTGCAGGTGCGCTTCCTGGAGCAGCAGAACCAGGTGCTGGAGACCAAGTGGGAGCTGCTGCAGCAGCTGGACCTGAACAACTGCAAGAACAACTTGGAGCCCATCCTCGAGGGCTACATCAGCAACATGCGGAAGCAGCTGGAGACACTGTCCGGGGACAAGGTCAGGCTGGACTCGGAGCTGAGGAACGTGCGCGATGTGGTGGAGGACTACAAGAAGAAGTGAGTGGGGGCTCAGCCTGCAGCGAGCCCTGTCCTTTGGGAGAGTTTAAAAATTTCGGTTCCAAAGTTTTGGAGGTGGAGAGTGGGGTTCTTGACTATACCAAGTAGGGACACCACACTGCAAACCTAGAGCGTGCTTCCTGCTCCCTAGCCCAGGGACTGACACTGGGGACAAATGTCCAAGTAGCTGGGCATGGTGTGAAGCCACTTGCTTTCTGCATCCCGAGGTTCCCATGGGCACTGCTCACATTTGGTGTGAAGCCGCTTGCTTTCTCATCCCGAGGTCCCCAAAGGCCTTTTGTTCCACACACTTCCTTCTCATATTTCAAGATGGATCTTCTTCCAAAATTGGCCACCATGTCCCTTCCTCCAGGAAGCCTTCCTTTCTTGGCTGGCCCTTCAGTCTTCTGCGCCACACTGGCTGATATTCTTTTCTGTACTCAGGGTCTTCCCTGGGTACTCCAGAGCTCTTGGTGAAGGGTGTAAGCTATGATCTCTGGCCTTCTCACAGGTACGAGGAGGAGATCAACCGGAGGACGGCTGCCGAGAATGAATTTGTGCTGCTCAAGAAGGTGAGGGAGGCAGTTCCAAGGCCAGGGGAGAGGCGAGGTCTACCGTGTGCTTCGCCATCTGTCCCCAGATGAGCTGATGCAAATCACAATGGTCATTCTATCCGGAAGGAATGACGGGGCAGGCAGGATGACAGGAAGAACCAGCATGAGGGGCTCCCTCAGCCATGGCTCAGATGTTGCAGAGGTGACTTTCACAGCAGCCTGGCTGGAACACCGTTTCTGCGGGTCCTCATTCCTGTTCATGGAATGGGTTCTCAGGATGAGATGTGAGGGCCGTGCTATCAGCCGCCCCTACAGGAGAAGATAATGTCTCCTTCCTCCCTCAGGCAGCTGGGCTGGGATGAATGTCACCTTTTTGGTGGCTCTTGTGGTGACCATGGATCACTGCATCTTCTTTCAGGATGTGGATGCTGCTTATGCCAACAAGGTGGAGCTGCAGGCCAAGGTGGACTCCATGGACCAGGACATTAAATTCTTCAAGTGTCTCTTTGAAGCTGTAAGTCTCTTTGCACCCATTCTCCAGAGTGGCCAGTGGCTAAAACTCTAGTTTAGAGACTGGGGGAGTCACAGAGGCTTCAGCTCTTAAGGAGGCCCCCAAGTTAGTCACCCACCTCACATGTTACTCCTGAGAGCCCCCTCCTCATTCCTGAGGCCTCATTCCATGGCAGCAGAATCTGCCTAGGGCCCAGCAAGGTATTTTCTTTGCTTGAAGGTGACAATTTTGTGCTCCAAGGCCCTATGTGGTATCACTATAATTTGTCAGTGGTCAAGTTGATATACTCCCTCCCCATGGTCATTGTAGGAGATGGCTCAGATCCAGTCCCACATCAGCGACATGTCCGTCATCCTGTCCATGGACAACAACAGGAACCTGGACCTGGACAGCATCATTGATGAGGTCCGTGCCCAGTATGAGGAGATTGCCCTGAAGAGCAAGGCCGAGGCTGAGGCACTGTACCAGACCAAGGTGAGAGGCAGAGACTGAGCCAGGGGTGGCAGGTAGGGTGGCACCATGATGTGAGGTCTCACAACAGTTATATCCAGACAAGAGACAGTGCCCAGGCCAGAATCCCCTGTGCCCTGTGCCCTGCGCCCTGTGTCTTCAGTCAGGGGTGCAGGGAGCTTACAGACTCCAAGCTGTCACACTTATCCGTTTCTGTGCTTTGGGCTTTCTAGTTCCAGGAGCTGCAGTTGGCAGCTGGCCGCCATGGGGATGACCTCAAAAACACCAAAAATGAAATCACTGAACTGACCCGGTTCATCCAGAGACTCCGCTCAGAGATTGAGAATGCCAAGAAGCAGGTGAGGGACCTTGGTCTGTGGCCTGGAGCATGTTCTCTGGACTGAACAGAGAGTCGGGGCCCCAGCTGCTCCATGCCCCCTCAGCATCTTCTCCACAGTAGTAGCTTCATAAATATCACTGGTGTGGCTGAGGAGCGGAAGTGGGTGCAGGGAGTCCCCAGTGAGGATGCCTCGTGCTAGCAGGTGGGGGCAAAGGATGCAGATGGAATGAAACGGCAGAGGTGTCCACTCCTCTGCCGAATTTATGCCCACAAAGGCCTTGAGGAACAACGTTCTCATTCTCTCTGCACCAGATGAGAGGTGTAGAGATGTGGGGCAGAATATAGCTGCTAGACACAGTCCCTTGTTCTTCCTATGGGCTTTAACACAACCTCTCTGCAGCCGTGAGTACAAATCATCCCTCCGTCCTTCACAGGTGGCCGTAGGGTCAAATGAGATGAGGCATGGAATAGGTTCTGCTGAGGATGGTGCTGGGGACAGTGATGGGTGGTACTGGGGACAGTGATGGGTGGTGCTGAGGATGGTGCTGGACACAGTGATGGGTGGTGCTGGGCACAGTGATGAGTGGTGCTGAGCAAGGTACTGGGCACACAGTGAGCACCTGGCAAATAATCATAATTCTTGGAGAATCTCTTTCCTATGACCTTGGCCTGCAGGCCATGTGTCTGTGCTGGAGTTGTCACTGCATTGAGCACACTGTCTTATAATATCTTTCCCCGCAGACCCTAACAACTCAAGAACAGAAAGTCACTTACTCAATATGCGGCCTGACGATCAGTGTCTGGGCATTGAGGTGGTCGTGGTCTGCAGAGGGCGGGAGCATGTTTCCTTTCGCCATGTCTGGGAATAGGGGCATAGCCGAGATCCAGGAAGGCTTGCCGGCTCCTTTCAGTCAGAGCAGAAGCGTGGTGTGCATCCAGCATGATACCTGATCTTCTGAATGTGAGGGGTTTGGCTGCAAAGACCAGGCCTCCTTCAGTTTTCTAACTCCTTGAATTCCTTGCTTAGGCTTCTAACCTGGAGACAGCTATCGCTGATGCCGAGCAGCGAGGGGACAGTGCCCTCAAGGATGCCCGGGCCAAGCTGGATGAGCTGGAGGGTGCCCTGCACCAGGCAAAGGAGGAGCTGGCTCGGATGCTGCGTGAATACCAGGAGCTCATGAGCCTGAAGCTGGCCTTGGACATGGAGATCGCCACTTACCGCAAGCTCCTGGAGAGCGAGGAGTGCAGGTGAGCGGAGCGCGCTGGGCAAGGAGCCTCTGATGCTACACGGGGAGTGGTAGGGGAGAATGGGGCAGCGATAAGTTGGGAACATCAGCTGGGCAGGAGGAGCAGCTCAGTGGGTGCTTAGCACGTGCAAAGCCTGACTTTAATCATCAGAACTGCATACAACTGGTAACACATTCCTAACATCCCAGCTTTTGTGAGGTGGTCAGGAGGATCAGACATTCAAGTTTACCCCTGACTATAGTGACTTTGATGCCAGCTTAGCCTACATAAGACCCCATCTTAACCAGAAAAAAAGAGTAGCACCTATACCCATGACATCTGAATGCACACTTCCTCCTGGGGGCTGTGCTATGGTAAGCTACATGAATTAGCACATTCAGCCCTTAAACCTCCCCAGGGCATCTGGGAGCATCCTCCCTTCTCTCCTGAACCCCATTCCTCTATTAGGCTTTCTTGTTCCCTCTTTTTATGTACACTGTGAGCTGGCTCGGTGGGGGTATGCTAAGCTGGCCATCCTAGCCTCCCAGTGTGCTAGGGAGAGAGAAGGCTCACCACGGTGGGACACTGGCGGGAACACAGGCATCCTTTAAGAACTGTTCTTCAGTCCAGCGTGTGGCCTGCTTACCCCCAGAGTTTCAGAGGTGGCCTCCAACGCTTCTGAGGCCCACAGTGGCCCTGCGGGTCCAGAAGCCCACTCCGGGCTGTTGTGGGCAGCACCTGGGAAGAGGCTGTGGGATGCTCCTAATGTTACTTCTCTCCTCTACAGGATGTCAGGAGAGTACCCATCCCCTGTCAGCATCTGTAAGTATTTTTGTGGGATTGGAGCTAAGTCAGAGGTACGGCATAGACACACTCTGTGTGTAGACAAGGGCCCTACAAATCAGATGGAAAAAGGCTGAGATCACAAAGTACAGAAGGCAGACAAGGGCTAGGTCTCCTAGTTTCCTGTCCCTCTGGGCCTCTTTTATCTTTGTCATCCTGCCTCCCAGGGAACAGCAGTGAGGGACGGCCACAGGAGAAGGGAAACGAAGGATGAATTCTAAGAAAATGATGTGTGTGTGGGGGGGGAGGGGGGTCTGTGCCAGGCTTTTGAGGCTGAGTTCGCAAATTACAGACAGATGATGAGGACTTGTGGGGGGCAGGACTGAAGGGACTCCAGAAGGGTGCTCCAAGCTGTCAGGATTGGATCTGAGATCTTAGATTGCCATCTGTGAGGAGTCAGCGAGAAAAAGAGGATGGAAGCAGATTTAGCAAAGCCACGAATAGGAGGGACAGTGGTGGATGCCCAAGACAAGTGGGTACATGGGCACCTGGTTGAAGGAGTGGACTTGAGAACCAATGGGGCAAGACTCAGCCACAGTGGGTATAAACTGAGTAAGTCAAAGACATAGGGAGGAGTCTTTGGGATCTCCTCCCCAGGATGAGGGGATGGCTATGACCAGGTCCTTAGAGAACCTGGTCTGTCTTGGGGGAAGGAGAGTCTCCTCCCTAGCTCTGCCTGAGTAGGTTCGAGCCAACTCTCTCTCTCTCTCTGCAGCCATTATCAGCAGCACCAGTGGCAGTGGAGGCTATGGCTTCCGGCCCAGTACAGTCAGTGGTGGCTATGTGGCCAATAGCACGAGCTGCATCTCTGGAGTGTGCAGCGTCCGCGGTGGGGAGAGCAGGAGCCGAAGCAGTGGCAGCGACTACAAGGATACCCCAACGAAGGGCTCCAGCCTGAGCACCCCCTCCAAGAAAGGTGGTCGGTAGACAGGGCTTCCTGTGCCTCCCCTCCTCAGAACCCCCGTGCCCTAGTCTGCTGTCCCCTTTCTGCTCCCTATACCACTCCAGGGGCCCCGGGTTTGTCCTCAGCTAATCTCCTTCCTCCACGGTTCTGAGCCTAGATCACTCTGGACTACCGTGTGCTGGTAGATGCCAGGGCCGGGCAAATTTCAGTTCACCTCTGCCCAGGTCCAGCCTGTCCCTTCCACCAGGCATTGCCTCTGTCCTTAACTGGCTTCTTGGGTCTCAACATGGTCTTTCTTGTCTGAGCTTTTGTCTCAGTTCCTGCTGATGACAGAAGCTAGCTCTGTATCCAAGAGGGCAACAAAAAGACAATGAACTGAGAGTGGCCAGCCCATCCGACCCAGAACGGTCTCATTTTGAGTGGGACCACTCAGAGTAAAGGGACTCTGTCTTCACTTTCCTGCACCCAGAACCAGAAAAACGAGGACACCCTTGGCTTCCCCTGTATTCCATAAAGCCCTCCCTGTTGCATCCTCAATAAACCATGCAATCTGATGTCTTAGTCTCTGAGTATTCAGTGAGCACAAGTCAAAGGCTCATGCGAACATGCATACACACGGCACACATGCAGTCACATGTATATGACTTGAGTGGGTCACGTTTTTTTCTGCAGAGCAGAAACAAACAAAGGGCTAGTGCGCTTGGCAGAAGGAGGCTTCTTTCTGGAGTGCAGATGGAGGGACGCAGAGAATAGGTTGGAAGGAATCGTTGGGGGGTGGAAGGATGGGCGGTGAGTCTGTGGCTCTCAACAGACGTCTGAATGGTGTCCTGGCAGGAACTCTCACCCCTTTCTTGGGTCTTTCCTGGGAGGCAGGCAGGAATCTGCTGCGGCTGCCCTGCTCTTCACTATGCTAAGCCTTCTAGGAGGGTGAAGCTGGTGAGACTCCCACATCCTGGGCCACTGTTGTGCCAAAATAGGGCAGGCAGCAAGTTTTTGGAAGCTTAGGCTGGAATAGGGCAGAGTAAGTGGTGGTGAGGCTGGGCCGTCAACACCTTCTAGGAACTTGTTGGCCGAATGAACTAATGTCTTGATGGTCAGCTGTTCCTTGTGTGGAGGAGGAGTTCATGGACAGACAGATTCCCTAGACTAGATGTCTGACTAGAGAAGGAATGGAGGCAGAGGAGGGGCAAAGTGTTTGTTGGCCATGGAAACTCAGAGACCATGAAGTCAGTGGAACAACTTGCTTGCAAGCTAACCATACTCATGGTGCTGTTTGGGAGCCAGGCAGGGGTTTTGGTTACACATAAGACTAAGGGTATGGGGCTGGAATGGAGAAGAGGAATGGGATGGGATGGGATGGGATGGGATGGGATGGGATGGGATGGGATGGCAGGTGGGAGCAAAGGGCTTGGAGGAAGGGTTGAGTAGGTTGGGCAGCTGGTACAATGTTCAGAGTAGTGACCATGGCTTAGGGCAAGGCCGCAGAGTCGGTCTTGAAACTCCCAACATAAAGGAGGCAGCCTCCAGGCCAGACTGCTTGTCTGGCAAGATGAGTGTGGTTTGTGTGTTGGGGTGTGTGCGTGTGTGTGTGTGTGTGTGTGTATGTGTGTGTGTGACATGTGCTGCCATTTCCCTAGCAAAGTTCTTTACACACCCACTGCTTTGGTTACCCTACTGCGTTTACAACACTAAGAAATAAAATGAGATGGTAAAGCATGTTTCCAGTCAAGAGCATCTAACATGTCTCGGATTTATGGTGAGGAGAGTTTTGTTGGGTGCTCTGGA
This sequence comes from Microtus ochrogaster, assembly GCF_000317375.1. Classification (NCBI taxonomy): domain Eukaryota; kingdom Metazoa; phylum Chordata; class Mammalia; order Rodentia; family Cricetidae; genus Microtus; species Microtus ochrogaster. The sequence continues at coordinate 2,689,790 of NC_022017.1, forward strand.
TTTACTACTTGTATCTGGGGAGGAGGAAAGAATCCCCCTATTGTCCCTTTATGCTCTGGGGATCAAAGGAACTTTCTAAGTGAGCAGAGTTGTCCTGGGTTCTGAGTTTTGGAGCCACAGAGACAGAGCAGGAAGCAGTTAGGAGTCCATGGGAGCCCCATGGCCAACCCCGGCATGGGAGTTGCAGCCAGGCAGGACTGATAATCTGGGGCGAAGGAACAATGAGTGGCAGAGGCTCCCCAGCAGCTTCACTTCAGTTAGGGACTCAAATTAGTGCTGACCTCGGGTCTCGACATATGCTCATGCACACAGACCACACACACACACACACACACACACACACACACACACACACACACACACACACACATAGGAAAAGATAATCAAAGAACTGGGGAGGCTGAAGCACCAAGATCAGAAGCCTCAACCTTCCGAACAGGCTTCTCTGGAGTGGCCCGTGCTGCCGCAGGCTTCTGCTGTGGGCATTGGCACCTGAAGTACAGAGTGGAGTTGAGAGGTGGGGAGCAGGAGCCTGGGAGTGTGAGGGGAGAGGGAGATCCTGAGTGAGGAGTCCAGCTGCATGGTACTCTAGACACTGCTTTGGAAACAGCTCTTCCCTGTACATAGGTATGAGGGTGTTTTTTGATGATTCTTGACAAGTGTTTAGGTAGCTCAGGAATGGGTGGGGTTTTGAATGATCCCCAAACTTCAGCATGCATATGAATCTGTGATCTCATACTGGTATGTCCCCTCTGATTCTAGAAGGACCTAGAACTCTTTCTTTTTAAAAGACTTATTTAAATTTTAAAAATGTGAATGTGTGTATGTGTGTATGTATGTGTGGTGGGTGATAGTGAGTATATAAATGTGCATGTACCTGTTTGTGCATGTACATGCGTATGTGGGTGTGCATGTCTGTGTTTGTGCATGTGTGTGTGTGCATGTATGTGTGTGGTGGGTATGTATGTGCATGCACATGTGTGTGTAGGGGTGCACGAGCATGTATGCTTGTCTGTGTGTGTTCATACATGTGTGTGTGGTGGATGGTAATGGGTATGTGAGTGTTTGTGCCTGTATATGCATGCACATGTCTGTGGGGGTGTGCATGCGTGTACGTTTGTGCATGTGTGTGTGCATGTGTTGTGGGTATGTGAGTGTGCATGTGCCTCTGTGAGCATGCACAAGTGGGAGGGCATGCATGTGTTTGTGCATGTGTGTGTGACTGTGTGTGCATGTACATGTGCTTGTGCGTGTGTATGTGGTGGGTGGTGGCTGGTACATGCTGCAAATGTGGGTTCTTCTAAAGGCAACATGGTATTGGATCCCTGGAACTGATATTACAGGTGGTTGTGAGACATGGATTAGATGTTGGGAACTGAACTCAGGTTCTGCAGGAACAGTGAACACTCTTAAGGGCTGTATTTACAATACCCTCCCAGATGCTGCTGCTCCAGGGACCTCATTTGAAGAATGGAGGACTTGGTGCTATCCAAGGTCCCTCCTTGTCCAAGAGGACTGAATGCGTCAGTGTCAGAACCACATCTGCCCTCTAAGGAGCCAAAACCAGGGTAGAAGAATTGAAGGACTTAGCAGAGGGATTTCAGATGTGGAAACCTGCCTTTCCTTAAGTGTTCTCACTGTTAATAAAGTTTACAAGTGAGGTACAAGCTGTTTGTACAATTCAGCACGTCCCTGGTCCTGGACTTGGGACTGGACAGGGCAGAGGAAACGGTGGGAGCGGGTGGTGCCACCGTGACGCTGAGAGACTTCAGTGGGACAAACCTGGGAAGAGGGTCCAAGTCCTCTGCCCACAGAAAGTCTGGAACTGACTCCACACAATGGGCAGACAGGCAGTGGCTTAATCTCTCACTGGACTCAGGACAGAAGGAGGTGGAAGAATTGACAGCAGCGGCAGGTAGTCTCTGGAGGCTGTGGGCAGCTCAGGAGGGCCTGACTCTAAGCTATTGGGATGGGCCAGCGGGGGAGGGGTGGGAAAGCTGAAAGAGAGGCAGGATCTGAGAGATGGTACAGTAGGCCTCTCCTGACGCAAAACACATTGCCTTAGTGGTGGGACAATGACCTCTCATTCAACCCCTGGCACCACACAGGACCTGAGAGGACACTAGGCCAACTCTCATGGGTGACAGAAATGCCGAGGTGTACAGGCTGGAGATGGCGACAGCACTGGATGCAGTTGGACAGCTCTACTGGAAGAGGGGGTATAAGGAGAGAGAAGGGGGCCAATGGGCTTCGTTGGGGCTGAGAGAACTTTATCTTTCTCTGCCCTACCTTGATGGCCCTTCCTCCTGTCTAGCACTGGTGACCAGAGACTCAACTGTCATTCCTTTGTATTTGCAGCATGTGTTTGGCACGCCTGTACACCCATGGAAGCTGTGGGCTGAGTTCCCTCCCCACATGACTCTGACTCCAAGCGGTCACTGTAAGTACTGATAGAAGCCAGCCTGGAGATGCCCAGCTGGAGGGCACAGCCATACAGCTGGGGCTACAATGAGCTGTTCAGGATGACACTGGTTGGAACATATTCAAGCCATCTCTGAAGGGTAAAGAGGAAGAGTCAGGTCCCCACAGCACCTGCCTGCCTTGGCCACTGCTATCTCTCTTTTTCCATCTGTGAAGCCTCTTTCCCATAGTCTCTCTCTGTGGGCCAGTAGCCAGCGGACCAGCATTGGATAGAAGCTAATGCTTGTTACCCACATAGGCTGGCAACAACACCTGTGTCATCCCTCCAAGTGGGTGTTCTTTGTCCCAAAACATAGATGTCCTAAATCTAGGATGACAGAGTCAAGACACAGTGAGCTCTGTCTCTCCACAGCCCACACTCTTTCCAGACACCACCCTGCCTCCCAGGATGGGAGCCAGTACTTGGCCCACCCAGCTGCCAGGCTTTCCCAGTCCTTCCCAATGCCCCCCAGGATTCCTGCCCATTCTCTATAGAAACTTCTGGTGTTTTCCATCGGAGGAATTCTGATGGACTGGGTGTCACACTGAGCTGGATCGCCCTTTCCCTGGGTTTTCCTACTGCCTGCTGCCACAGGCTGGACACATTGCCACTCTAGGCCACTCTAGGTCACACAATGCTTCCCCCACCACCATAATGTTAAGATTGTTAGACCAAGATCTGGTCTCAATTCTTGTGTTCCCTTGAAGCCTTGGACAGGGGTGGCCAGGCAGTAGAGGCACTGTTGGCCTAAGCAAAACTGATGGATGGATAAACAAGGAGAAAGGTGGGTATAATATGGGAGGGGACCTGCGGAGTGTGGTTGGTGTGTGATATGTGCGTGTGTGTGTGTGTGTGTGGTGTGTGTGTGTGTCTGTATGTGTGTCTCTCTGTGGTGTGTGGTGTGTGTGATTGGTGTGGGGAGGGTGTGGTTGTTGTGGGGGGTGGGTGTGGTTGGTGTGGTATGTGTGTATGTGGTTGGTGTGATGTGGTGTGTGGTGTGTGTGGTTAGTGTGGTGTGTGTAGTGTGTGTGTGGTATGTGTGTGTCTGTGTGTATGTGCATGTGTGTGTCTGTGTGTGTGTGGTGTCTGTGTATGTGGTGTGTGCGCATGTGTGTGTGTGTAGTGTGTTTGTGGTGTATGTGTATGTGTGTGGTGTGTATGTGTGTGGTGTGTATTGCGTGGTGTGTGTGTGATGTGTGTGTGTGTTGACTTGGAAGAGGTGCTAAAGTAAGCTGGGACAGCAGTTTGCCATGAGTTCTCAGTGAAGAAGCACCAAGGAGGAGCAGAAAGCCACACGTTTGCCTAGTGTGTGAATGGGCCCTTCAGTGCAGAGAGCCAGCCCACCCATGTCCAGTCACCTCTGTGACTATCCCTACAGGAAGGTCATTTAGTCTCCTATTGAGGTCCAGAATTTTTATGTCTCACACTCTTGGCTGGGGGAAGTTCTGCCTTGTGTGTGACTTCCACTCCCTGTCTACATAGGACTACTATGGCATCTATGTTCATTCACCATACCAGCTGAAGCCTGTGTCTCCCCAGAATCCTCAGCTCTAGGCCTTTGCAGGGCCAAAAGTCTCGGGTCTTGTGACCCGAGCAGAAGGAGTTTGTCTCAGCCATTCACCTTCATTCAGTATCACCTTCTCCCAGCCCAAGCTCAAGGAGAGAGGACTTCTTCAAGGCCAGTTTTCTGCCCCAGCTGTTCCTGTCTCCTCCACTCTTGACTAGCATGCAGTCATAGCCCATGGCTGGACAGTGGACAGTGAGAGAAGCTGCCATAGACCCACTGGCACATGGAATGGGAAACCGACATCTGTGATCCCAGCCCTGGGATAGAAGCTAGTGCCACCATCACTGGACCATGACTTCTTTTACTTGAAGACTTTGAAGGTTGTGGGAGCCAGTCAAATCAACAGAAAATCCCCCAAACAGTTAAAAAACGGATGTCGTGCATGAGACTTCCCTGAGGCTGAGTGGGCGAGGGGGAGTGGGTGTTAGGGTGCTTTCTTCTTCATCCTCTTCCTAAACACATAGGAGTGTTAGGACAAGTGACCCACACTGGTTGAGGCAGGTTTTTAAAAGGCTAATTGTGTTACCATACCCTCTGACACCACAAAGGCCAAGGTGGCCCCTTTGCACGCCAGACAAGCCAAACCAAGCCCTAGGAGCTCCTTCTCCCTGATCGAAGGTAACCAAGGGACTCTTCCCAGTTGAGTGATGGCAGTAGGGCCAACACCTTTTGAACATCTTTCACTGTCCCAGATAGCATGGACACACCTGAGCACCTTCCCCAGCCTGACCAGGGGTGCAGGGAGCAGTGGGAGCCAGCCCTATGGGCTCCAGGACAATGGAGACAGATGCTGAGCCCACCATAGATCAGGGGCTCAAAGGCAATGCTGAGGCAGCTTTCCATATTGCTAAAGTGGGACTCAAAATGCAATCATTTCTTAAAGGGAACAAGTGAGAGCTACTTCACTGTCTCAAAAGCACAGAAAGGAGTCAAGTTATCTGCATGGCACAGCACTGAAATTGATTTCCTCGTGTCCCAGACTCCTGTAAGCTGACCAGGTGTGTGCACTGCCTTATCTGTAAGCTGACCAGGTGTGTGCACTGCCTTATCTTGTGCTGGGTCACATTTGCACCCCAGTGTCCTCACTGGGGTTGGACAGCAGTGTGTAGGGTAGCAAAGCATGCAGAAGAGCTGCTTAATTCTGGGAGTGGCAGTGCTCATGAGGACAGAGTTGGTGTGAGGGAGAGCTGGGCTCGGGACCCTCACCCAGTCCATTGGCCTTCCTGAGTCAGCCTCCTCCTCAGCCACAGTGAGAAGGACAACATTAATGGTAGCAACAGTCATTGCCATTTCTCAGTGTTGCTATGATGGAGACAGAAAAAGCCACACTAAGGGGGTGGTAAATGTCACTTGTCGTCATCATTATCGTCATCGTTGTTGTCGTTGTCATCATCATCATCCCAAGAAAATTGTGAGTAATTTGGGTTTTTTTCTCCCTTCTTCATCTTGTACCCAGGGCTGGTTTAGAGCTCCTTCTCCAGCTTGGCCACTGCAGTGGAACACACACCTCCCCGACCTTCTCTTTCTGTTCCACCCCCAGAAACACCACCTAAACCAGCTCACACAAGATTTACAGGAATGCTGGTGGCAGTCTTGGTTAGTGTGACCCGTTGGTCCTGAGGGTCCCAAGGAACACAGCCTGGAGGTTTGATATTTTCTTATACAATGTGCCTAGGGCAGAACTCTCACCAGATGAATACTGGGCCTGAGAAACCCACATAATTGCGTCTTCAATTCTCCGAACCCGCATACAGACACAGAGTGCCCCACTGATCTGATTCAATTATCTTTGCCGCTCCCAGTGTTGTGATCCAGCTGCTCTCACTCCTCCTGACTGACAGGGGAACTTCCTTGTCTGTGATTGATGAGGATGTTTGTGTTCTTCCTGGCTGGTGGGTCTCCTCAGAAGTAGTAGAGGTATAAAAGGTTTTAGCTGAGGCAAAATAAAGCTTGCTTTTCTTCCACCTAAAGAAAATCCTCCATGTCTCAACCCCAGCACCCCCCCCCCACCAGCCTTGGCTATCCAGGCAGTGCAGGTTTGGCAAAGTGGAGGTTCCACCGAGATCTGGAAAGTGGGGATTCGTGAACGGGATTGCTCCATCCACCAGCTAAATCAAGGAGTGTATTGGGAAAGGTAATGTGTGTTATTTTCCATCCCCAGAGATACTCTAAGAGACACCCTCCAAAAGACTAGCAAATATAAAGAAGAGGCTGGAGGGTGAATTGAAAGGCCTCAAAAAGTAACTGAAACTCTTAAAACAACAAGGCACGGAAGTAACAAGGAAGATAGCCAAAAGATTTTGTACAAACAATAGCCCTAGTTTATTACAGGAGGGGGTTTAAATGTATCCAGACTGGGAACAAGTCAAGTCAGATTAAAAGGAGTATGTGTTTCTTCATCCCCACAGATGCTCTGAGGGATGCCCTCTGGAAGATTGGCCAGTAGGGAAGTAATAAGAGGAGACAGGAGGGTGAATTGAGGGCCTCAAAAAGATAGAATGTGTATAGATGTATATTATTATATTGATTGTGTTGTCTTTTGTGTTCTGGACTGAAAAGACACTTGATCTGGGAACTGCTAAGTAAGGTATTTTGACTTTAAAATATGGGCCTAAGGATTTGATGCTTTGGAAGAGTTTCTGTTTTTGTCTCTACAGAGGATGAGAACCTGTGGATTCATTGTAGATTTATGTGGTTTGAATCATCAAGACCTCCTGAAATGTTGATGTAAAAAACCCTGTCTCGAAAATCAAAAAAAAAAAAATACCCCAAGAATGCAACACCCCAGCTCAGCAGGAAGTAGCCAGACAGGTTGATGATGCCCAAACTCCCTAAAAGATTGTTAAAGTAGGGCCCCTTCAATAGTTCTGGAGCAGGAGCAGCAAGCCTGCTTCCCTGAGTTCTGGTCCACTCTATGCTGCAGTTTTGATCCAGAGTGAGTGCAACTGAAGGCAGAAGGCAGCTAGAGCAGAGCTTTGCCACCACAGCTACTACTGTCAGAATTGCTCTTTCCCAGACTGTGCTGAGGGCTGAGACTGTCAGCCAGCTGGCTGAGTCAGCAATGCTTTGGATCTTAATGGACATATTCAAATATTCAATTGGGTATATTGACTGGTTTAGGAGCAAGTGGACCATCTTTGGACTTTTCAACGGTTACCATGTTCTAGTTTTTATCATGTTACGTGTGTTACTCATGGCACTGTATTGCATGCTTTGGCTACTGTTATGGAACTCAAGCGTCATATGAGAGGGGTTTGGAATACTACTTTTGTTAATTTTACCACCAAGTTAGTACATGCTAGATGGTTGCAGTGCTGGTCTGGCTTGTTGGCGCTGTCAGTCCTGGGGATACTTGGTTTAGGGCTATGTTGCTGGGTAGCCACAGATGGGCAATACTTTGGGGGCAGTATACCACCTAAGACAGGGAATATTAGAGGACTATTCCCCCACAACAGGCAAGGTATTCCACCCAAAGTAACAAGACAGGCACCATTTATTTTATAAAATAAAATGGGAAGAGTTGTGATCCAGCTGCCCTTACTCCCCCCACCCCCCAACAGCGTAACTTCCTTGTGATCTGTAATTAACAAGGATGTTTGTGTTTTTTCTGGCCGGTGGGTCTCCATAGAAGCAGTAGAGGTATAAAAGGTATTAGCTGAGGCAAAATAAAGCCTGCTGTTCTTCCACCTGAAGAGAAGCCTCTGTGTCTCAATCCCGGCACCCCCCTCCCCCGCCGCCAGTCTTGGCATCCAGGCTGCGCTGACTGCAGCACCCAGGAATGGTGGGCAGGCAAGCTGGAAACCAAGCCACCAGCTGACATTCCCAGGACCAGGTGCACCAGAATTCATCAGTAAATGGCAAAATTAAGCAAGCACAACTTGGGCTAAGCATGCAACTTGTGGAACAACATATCCACTGTGGTTGACTATTGGGGGCAGGCATCTAGAAACTGGGACTGGAGCCAAGACAGGTAAATTGAGCATGACCTGTTCTGGGTGGAACAAAGGTGGGAGGGGACAGGAGGAGCCTGCAGGCTTTGAGGCTTCCCAGACCTGGAAATGAAGGACGAGGAGAGACCATCTCCTGCAGCCACAGAGAGGAGGCCTGAAGAATAGAAGGAGGCTGGAGACAGGTGTACTGACTAGTAAAGGTGCTGGTGACCTCAGCGACTTGTTCACAATGACCATGACGCACA
>NC_022017.1:2698167-2700653 GCF_000317375.1 Microtus ochrogaster
ACCTCAGCAACTTGTTCACAATGACCATGATGCACACTGACTAGTAAAGGGTGCTGGTGACCTCAGCAACTTGTTCACAATGACCATGATGCACATTGACTAGTAAAGGGTGCTGGTGACCTCAGTAACTTATTCACAATGACCATGATGCACACAGAGCCCCCAATGAATAACGGCTTGACCTCACCATGAACAGGTTTTGTATTCTGTAGAAATCTATTTCATGTTTTAAAGTTTGATCCTTTCATGTCCTAGTTATAGACCACAAGGTTTTGTTATACTTTAGATCTCAACGTCTCTCAAAGGCCCACGTATTAAAGATGTGGCTGTCAGTGGAGAAGGTGGGGCCTAGTGGGAAGGCCACTGGGATACGCCCTTGGAAGTGTGGGGACCTGTTTCTTTCCCTCTGACTTCTGGCTGCTGGTGTGAATGGCTGTGTTCATCACGTGTTTCCACCATGCTATACTGCTTTGTCGTGGCTCCAAAAACCATAGGCTGAAACCCCCAACCATAAACCCAAATAAACCTTTCTTCTTCACAAGTTGTTTGTCTCTGGTAATGATGGAAATCTAGCGAGTGTGGATACTCTTGGGTGATGCTGGAGATTGGAAGACACTCACATGACCACAATGGTAAAGAAGTGCTATCTTTATCACCCTGTACTGCCACGCTGTATGTGAATGCAAGAGTGTATACCAAACGCATTCTGGCGCTAAGGAGATGGCTCAGGTGTAGAGTTCATGAGCAAGCATGAGGACCCAAATTCCATTCCCAGCACCTACATAAAAGCCAAGGATAGTGCTTCAATAATCCCGTTTCTGCAGAGACAGATTCCAGGGATCCTTGGTACTTTCTGACCAGCCAGACGAGTTGAATCAGCAAGTCCTAGGTTCAGTGAGACACCCTGTGCTATCATATACTTTTCAATCATAAACCTTTGTTATAAATTAAAGAGAATCTATATGCATATATGTACTAATAAAAATGTATGTGAGTTTATTGTTTTATTGGATTATGGGATGTGTAGCATATAATTTACAAATAAAGTAGAATCTTTACTACTTTCCATTGTAAACCCTAAAAGACAAATCAGTCTCTCAAATGCTCCAGTTGTGTTTTGCCAAACTTAGAGCCACAGCTGCATGTGGTGGCCATTGGCAGTCGGGACAGCTTCCCTCAACACTGCATCTTAAGATGAACGCAGAACAATGAAGACAAAAGCCAGGACTCTGTTGTTCCTCAGTGATGTGGAAGACTTCTTAGCTGGGGTGGACAAAGTTCTGAGTACTGGGAGATTGCTTTGCCAGTGTTATCAATATTCACAATGTGCTAGCTACAGGTCCCAGCATATTTAAATTCAATATACATTATTAACATTTTCTCTATCACTTAATTTGGATAGAGGTCTCCAATAGAAATGTAAGACACACCATATGTATTTTAAATCTGATAGTCACACGAAAGAGGTGAAATTAATTCAACCTAGCATACTTCACCAGGTATATGTATGTCTATACAATCACTTTTATATAATAAAGATAAGCAATAATACGGTTTATACTTTTGATGTTGTGGTAGTTTGAGTGCAATTGCCCCCTACAGTCTCATGGGGAGTGGGACTATTAGGAGGTGTGGCTTTGTTGGAGTGGGTATGGAGTGGTTGGAGGAAGTGTGTCACTATGGACACAGACATTGAGGTTTCCTTTGCTCAGGGTACCTCCCAGTGTCTCAGCTGACTTCCTGCTGACTGTAAAATGTAGCCCTCTCAGCCCCAGCCCCACATCTGCCTGCATGACACTGTGCTCCCCTTCACGATGATAATGGATTGAACCTTTGAAACTGCAAGGGAGCCACCCCAATTAAACATTTTCTTCTTAAGAGTTGCCATGGTCTTAGTGTCTCTTCACAGCAACAGAAATCCTAACTAAGATACCTCCAAATGTCTTTGTTTTCTACCACTGTGATAAACATCATGACCAAAAGCAGCTTGGGGAGGAAAGGATTTCTTTCATTTTGCACCTTCCTTTCCATCACGGAAGCTCAAGGTAGGAACTAGAGGCAGGAACTAGAGGCAGAAACTGAAGCAGAGGCCATGGAGGAACACTGCTTGTTGGCTTGCTCCTCATGGTTGGTGAAGGACCATCTGCCCAGGTGTAACACAGCCCACAATGGGCTGGACTCTGCCGTGACAATCACTCATCAAGAAAATGTCCCACAATCTTGCCTACAGGCCAGGCTGATGGAGGATTTCCTCCGTTTCCCTCTTTCAAGATGACTTGAAAGCTAGGTGGGAATAGTTGTAAGCATTGCGGCTTAGGTGGAAAGGGACCCACCATCACTCAGGAGTCAAGGATGCTAAGTGTTACAGCTCGGATGAAAACGTATTCTGGCAGTCAGGGACCAGGGAATATTGAGTGTTACAGTTCAGCTGGAAAAGTGTTCTGGCAGTCAGGGACCAGGGAATATTGAGTGTTACAGTTCAGCTG